>NW_027039406.1:0-62526 GCF_034236695.1 Oncorhynchus nerka | reverse complement strand
ATCCCCCAACCCATGTCAAGATCAATCTGGTAACCAAGGATACAGTGACCCTGACATGGGTGCCACCTAAGAACAACGGTGGTTCTCCTGTGACGCACTACATCATTGAGCGCCTGAGCTGGGACACCAGCGGTCCGGAGAAAGAGACATGGAAGCAGTGTAACAAGCGTAACGTTGAGGAAACCATCTTCATCATTGAAGATCTTAAAAATGGAGGAGAGTATGAGTTCCGCGTCAAGGCTGTGAACGAGGCTGGCCCAAGCAGACCATCTGCTACCGCTGGACCAATCATTATCAAGGACCAGACATGTGAGTGAAAAGCCCAGTTAAGAAAAAGTCTGAAAGTTAAATAAGGAAAGCATAAAATATGCTCAGATTGAATGGGCATAAAACACCAACATTTCGGGGCAAAGTGCATTCTTCAGGGGGACAGCGCAGCACATGTATGCTATTGTAAATGCTTCTAAATGAGAGTTTACAAAAAATAAAAATAAAAACTTTGAATGACTTGAACTGACTCCATCCTCCATTGTTTAGGTGCTCCTACCATTGAACTGAAGGAACAGATGGAAGGTGAAGAGGGACTAGACGTTCATATTGTGGCTAGGATCCATGGCTGTCCATTCCCCTCCCTCGTATGGCAGAAGGCTCCCATTGCCAAGCCTGAAGACAAGGCTGTAGTGCAATATGATCAGCATGTCAACAAGCTGGTAGTTGATAACAAATGTACCCTACTGATCCAGCAGTCCAAGAGAGACGACAGCTCCCTTACACTATCACTGCTAGCAACAGTCTGGGCAAAGCATCTAAGGAAATAAAACTCACTGTCCTAGGTGAGGAATTTCTCTCTGAATTTCTTTCTTTCTTTCTGTTTGTTTAGTCTGCTTGATTGTGTTGTAATATGACACCATTGGCTCCTTTTCTTCCTCAACTCAGGACGACCTGGCGTACCTGTCGGGCCAATCGAATTCAAAGAGGTGTTTGCCGAGAGGATAACACTTGCATGGAAACCACCTAGAGATGACGGTGGCTCCAAGGTTACAAACTATGTCATTGAGAAGCGTGAGGAAAACAGAAAGTCATGGGTGCACGTTTCCAGACCCCAAAGAAGGCCTGTATACAGTTCAGAGGCTGACTGAGGGCCATGAGTATGAGTTCCGTGTCATGGCTCAGAACAAATATGGAGTTGGACCACCGCTGTACAGCGAACCTGAGAAAGCAAGGAATCTGTTCAGTAAGTTGAATGTACTATTGTATTATCAGCACTTTCTAAGTCAATGTCACTGTGGATATATTTCTTCCAACCAATTTTCTTATTGTTCATCTCAACAGCTGTCCCTGGCCAAGTTGAGAAGCCCTTAGTGGAAGACGTGACTCTTGAGTCAATGGTGATCATCTGGGGTGAGCCAAAATACGATGGTGGATCTCCAGTTAGTGGTTACTGGCTGGAGCGTAAAGAGACCACGGCTAAGCGCTGGACCAAAGTGAACCGCGCCCCCATCAGGGTCATGCCCCTGGGTCAGGAATATGAGATCACTGGTCTGCAGGAGGGAGCAATCTACCAGTTCCGTGTGACCGCAATCAACGCAGCTGGCATGGGACTTCCTAGTGTCCCATCGGATCCTGTTCTTTCAAGAGACCCTATTAGTAAGTTAACATATATAGGCTGAATCCCAAATGGCACCCTATTTCCAGCCTATTTAGTGCACTATAGGGCCCTGGTCAAAAGTAGTGGACTAAATAGGGAATATGGTGACATTTGAGATGCATAAATACAGTTTTTCTTACATGGGAAAGGGTTTTTTCTATTTTCTATTTGTTACATAGCTATGTTGTTTCTATTTTTTTGGCCTTCTGGCATTGTAAATGTCATCTTGTTTGTGTGTAGCTATCCCGGTCCCCCAACCCCCAAAGTAACAGACTGGACCAAGTCAACAGTGGATCTGGAGTGGATCCCACCTTTGATTGATGGTGGATCTAAGGTCACTGGTTACTTTGTTGAATACATAAACGAGGAAAAAGAAGCAGAAATTGAAAAACAGAAGGCAGCGGAAGCAGACAAAGTAGTAGTAAAACAGAAAAAAGTTAAGAAAATCATATTTGATGAAGATGGAAATGAAATATCAGAATCAGAAGAAGAAGAAAAGGTAGTAGGGATAAAAGACGGATGGGAAAAGGTAATTATTTAATAAATTATTTCTCAAATGTATTCTTTCTCAAACACTTTTGATCTTAATGGGACAACCTGCTAAATTAATTTAAATAACATCAAATTAAGAGTATCTGAATGTTTGTAAAATCTTTTATTTTTTTTTCAGGCTAAAGACAAGGAGATTAGAGGCACTAAGTTTGTTGTGTCTGGACTGAAAGAGCTGGGAAGGTACAAGTTTAGAGTGAGGGCAGTGAATGCTGCTGGCGTCGGTGAGCCCGGTCAAGTGGCTGAAGTTATTGAATGCAAGGACAGAACAAGTAAGACAAGACAACTATGATATGATATACCATTTGATTATCCATTTGTTAGTTCCATGATAGAGGCCTCTGTCCCAAATGGCACTCTATTCCCTATATAGTACACTACATGGGGAATAGGGTGGCAATTTGATGCAGACAGAGTGTTTGCCATCTTAAACCAACACACACATGTTTTTTAGTTGCCCCTGAAGTGGACTTGGATGCCACATTGAAGGAAAAGATTGTAGTCCATGCCGGTGGTACCATCCGCCTCCTGGCCCACGTGTCAGGCAAGCCTGCACCAGAGATCACATGGAACAGAGATGACCAGCCTCTACCAGCAGAGGCTAAGGTTGAAATCACTTCAATCAGCTCTGCTCTGGTTATCAAAAACTGCAGACGCCATCACCAGGGTATATACACCCTGAGTGCAAAGAATGAAGGAGGGGAAAGGAAGAAGGCTGTCATTGTGGAGGTGTTGGGTAAGAAGAGACTGTACTTATTCTTGTCATTGGTGATGTTGAGTATATCTCAGGTGATATCAGGAGCAGTATCTATCAAGCATCTCGGAGTAGGAGTGCTGATCTAGGATGATTTTGGCCTTTTAGGTCTTAATGAATAAGAGGGAGGGGGGCCTGATCCTAGATCAGGCCCAGGAGTTGAATGTTATTGAAAACTTGTTTCACATGTGGTTCTTAGATGTTCCCGGCCCAGTTGGTCAGCCCTTCTCTGGTGTGAACCTCACCACGGACTCCTGCAAGTTGAACCTGGTGCTCCCCTGAAGACGATGGTGGCTCTGCCATCACCAACTACCTAATAGAGAAGAGAGAGTCTGACCGCATGGGCTGGACAGCAGTCTCTTACACGGTCACCAGGCATAATGCTGTGGTCCAGGGTCTCATTGACGGAAAAGGATATTTCTTTAGAATCGCAGCTGAGAATATCATCGGAATGGGTCCATTTATTGAATCACAACGACCAGTTCTCATCAAAGATCCTATTTGTGAGTTCCTGCCTAATCAATACCAGAACTGACAGCTTTCTTTTGCTGTTACAAAACATAAGTGTATCCAGCAATTATTTATATTATTCCATTGGACCTGATATTTTGTGTCCTTTTTCCATGCTAGCTGTTCCTGAGCGTCCTGAGGATCTAGAAATCACAGCCATCACCAAAGACTCCATCAGTTTGACCTGGAGACCACCTAAGTATGATGGTGGTTCTGAGGTTACATGTTATGTGCTTGAAACTCGTCTGATTGGAAAGGATAACTTCACTAAGATCGATACTGATGACACGCTGAATGGATAGGAAGTTCACAAAGGGAGGTCTCAAAGAGAATTCCACCTATGAATTCCGTGTCATTGCTGTCAACGTGATTGGTCAGGGCAAGCACTCTTTCTGCACCAAGCCAATCAAGGTCAAGGAAGAACTTGGTAAGTGTTGAATAAGGGTTAGATAGTCATTCTAAATCTTTATAAATATATTGGTGTCTGTTATTTCTTTTTTAAATAAAGTTGTAAAAAATAATTGAAAACATCCCTTCTTTGTTCTGCCATCCTCAGAGCCCCCAACGATCGACTTGGACTTCCGTGACAGACTGGTTGTGCGTGTGGGAGACGTGTGCACCCTCCAGGGCCGCTTCACTGGGAAGCCAGCACCTACAATAACATGGACAAAGAACGAGGAAGAGCTGAAAGCAGATGAGGAGGTCACAATGACCAACACTAGTAAAACACTGTGCTTGGCTATGCCCAAGGCTAAACGAGAACACAGCGGCAGATACCAGGTGGTGGTGGAGAACATTGTTGGCTTACGTAAAGGAATCTGCAGTCTCAGTGTTGTTGGTAAGGTGGTGATGGTGTTCTTTGTTGTTTTTAATTGACAACCTAATGTCACTTTTATTTAACCCTTATAATCAAAATATGTTTGATTATTGATTGATCCATTTCTGATAGATGATTAATTATAAATGCTAATATTTTCCTCAGATCGCCCCCAGCCTCCAGAGGGCCCAGTGGTCTTCAATGAGGTCTACAGGAACTACATGGTGATTTCTTGGAACCCTCCTCTGGATGATGGTGGATGTGCCATCTCCAACTACACCATTGAGAAGAGAGACACAAACAGAGACCTCTGGATGCCAGTGACAACAGCTTGCACCAGGACAACATGCAAAGTTCCTAAGCTGATTGAGGGCAGAGAGTACATCATCAGAATCTGTGCTGTGAACATCCACGGTGTCAGCAACCCACTGCTGTCTGCCGAGACCAAGGCTAAGGATGTCTTCAGTAAGATACATACTGGAACAATATAAGTTACATCCATAATGCCACCCTATTCCTTATATGGTGCAGCCATACTTTTGACAAGTAAGGAATAGGGTGCCACTTTAAGATGCAACCATCTTTTTTGTCATGAATGCATTTTGCTTCAACTGATAAATTCTCTCTCCCATTACAGAGGTGCCAAATGCACCCAAACAGCCCATTGTGAAGGAGATCTATAAGGATCAAGCCCTTCTGACTTGGGAACCACCTGCTGATGGTGGCAAGCCCATCACTGGCTATGTCATTGAGAGGAAGGAGACCATGGCTAATAGATGGACTCGCGCATCCGGAAAAGACCGCATCTTCCCCAAAGTGGAGTACTTTGTTCCAGACCTCCTCGAGGGCTGTGAATATGAGTTCCGTGTCATGGCTGAGAACGTTGTGGGTCTGGGTGACCCCAGCCCTCCATCAAAGCCCATCTTTGCCAAAGATCCAATTGGTAAGTGACTATGCAAAAATAAATTAATACTTTACAAAATTTCTTTAAAATGTGATGTAATTTAATCAACTGTTTCTTCCCTCAGTGCCTCCAAGCCCCCCCGTGCTGCCAGAAGCTGTGGATTGGACAAAGGAGTCTGTCTCACTGTCTTGGCAGCCACCAAAGGACTGTGGCAGGGGAAAGATCTTTGGCTATCTCGTTGAGTTCACTAAAGCTGGAAAGGAGTGGCAGAAGGTGAATCAGACTCCTGATTCCTGCCAAGAAACCAAGTTCAAGGTCATTAACCTGGAAGAGGGAGAATATTACAGATTCAGAGTAACTGCTGTGAACTTTGCTGGTGAATCTGAACCCGCATACACCACAGATCCAGTGAAGGCAGAAGACAGATTTGGTAAAATTATATATAAATTTGTTTTCATAATTTGGGTAATTCATTATCATTGAAATAAAAAATGAATTATAACACCTATTGTTTTTCTAACCCCAAAAGAACATCCTGAGTTGGATGTTGAACTGGGTATGCCTCGTGAGTTGAAAGCCATGGCCGGAACCCATATCAATCTGGTTGCTGGAATCAAGGGAATTCCATTCCCCAAAGTCACATGGAAGAAGAACGATAAAGACGTCCCCACAAGAGCCGACATTGAGATCAATCCACTAGGATCTAAATTGGAGATGCGCTACTGTGCCCGTTCTGACTGTGGTGACTACACTCTGAACATTGAAAACTCATCTGGTTCAAGACTGCCACATGCACAGTCCTCGTCCTGGGTAAGGGATTTTTCAATTCTGTCAGTAATAAATGAAGACAGATGTAAAGTGTTTAGCATAATGTGTTGCTATAATTATGTTATTATTTACTCTTTACACTATTAGACAAACCTGGTCCAATCCAGCACCTGAGGGTTTCAGAGGTGAGAAGCGATTCAGCCTATCTCTCCTGGAAAGACCCCGAGGACAATGGAGGAGCACGTCTTACCAACTTTGTTGTGGAGAAGAAAGATGTGGCATCTGCACAGTGGGTGCCAGTCTGCTCTTCGTCTAAGAAACGCAGCATGATGGCCAAGCACTTGATGGAAGGAACATCATATTTGTTCCGCGTTGCTGCTGAGAATCAGTTTGGCAGAAGTGAATACATTGAAACAACCAAAGCTGTCAAAGCCATGAATCCTCTGTGTGAGTATCAATCAAACCAATACAGTAAGACCTACTGGTGTATTGTAATGTACATGGTATCTTGATAACTAACTTGACATCTGTAATCTAATCTCATCTAATCTAATGTATGTTCTATTTTCAGTCCCACCTGGTCCACCAAAGGACTTGCACCATGTAGATGTGGACAAGACAGAGGTCTGGCTTGTGTGGAACTGGCCTGACCGCAACGGAGGTAGTGACATCACAGGTTTCCTGGTTGAGTACCAAGAGGAAGGAGAGAGAGAGTGGGATGAATGGAACACCGTCAGCATCCCTGAGAGCCACATCACTGGCCTCGAGGAAGGAAAGACGTACAGATTCCGTGTGAGAGCGGAGAACGCTATCGGACTGAGTAGACCAGACACCACTGTTCCCGTCCTCTGCCAGGAGAAGCTTGGTGAGGTTTACTATATATTTATTTAATGGTTTGGTTTCTCTGTCATAAATTAATCCTGGTCCTATACTGAAAAGCAAGTTAAATAAAGATTCTCCATTGAAAATTATTCTTAGTCCAGGATTAAACTTAATCTGTGTCCAGGAAACCACCCCTATATGTATTGATTTGTAGACAACATAATTGCCATCATCAAACAAATATATAAATTAACCTATATTTTCACAGTGGCTCCAATTGTTGAAGTTGATGCCAAGCTGATCGAAGGGATCATCGTGAAATGTGGAAGCACAATCAGACTCCCTGCTATCATGAGAGGCATTCCTGCGCCTACTGCTAAATGGTCCATTGATGGAGCAGAAATTGTTCCCGAAGGCACAGTTAAGATTGAGAGTGACAACTATTCAACAGTTCTCAGCATCAATGATTGTTTGAGAAGTGACAGTGGAACCTATATTCTCACAGTTTCCAACCCTGCAGGAACCAAGACTCTGGCTTTGAATGTGACCGTTCTTGATGTGCCTGCAGCGCCCATTGGACCAGTTAATGTCCTTGAGGTTACTCCTGAGTACATGCTTATTGACTGGCGTCCTCCAAAGGATGATGGTGGAAGCCCTGTAACAGGTTACATTGTTGAGAAGAGAGAGGCTAAGAAGGAAACCTGGGGAGGTGTGTGCTCTGGTAGCACAGCAACAAAGCTTAAGATCCCTCGTTTGCAGAGTGGTGTTGAATATGTTGTGCGTATCCGTGCAGAGAACAAAATGGGTATCGGCGCTCCTCTTGAAAGTGCACCAACTGTCGCCCAACACACGTTTGAAGCCCCTGGCCATCCAGGCAAACCAAACACATCAGACATTGCAGAAGATGCTCTCACTGTTGGGTGGACCATGCCATTATTTGATGGAGGCAGTCAAATCACTGGATATATAGTTGAGCGTAGACATAAAGGGCGGAAAATGGATCCGTGTCAACACGACACCCTGTAAGGATCTCAGAATCAGAGTACTTGGTCTCTTTGAGGGAAATGAGTATGAGTTTAGAGTTTTTGCTGAAAACATTGCTGGTTTCAGTGGACCTTCTCCCATATCAGACCCAGCAAAACCCTGTCGTCAAATCAAAGCTCCTGGACCTCCAGTTAACCCCAGAATCAAGGACTACAGTAAGGAAAATGCAGACCTAGTCTGGATTAAACCCAACAAAGATGGAGGCAGTCCAATCATGGGCTACATTATTGAAATGCAGAAAGCTGGCGGAGAATGGGTGATCATCAACAAGGATGGTCACATTAAGCAGTGTGCTTACAGAGTTAAAGGCCTTGAAGAACACTCAGAGTACAGGTTCCGCATTAGTGCTGTAAATATGATTGGAGTTGGAGAGCCTAGAGAATGCCTTGAATCGGTGGTTGCCAAAGACATCATGATACCTCCAGAGATCGAGATGGATGCCTCAAGCCGTGAGCATTTGACTGTCCGTGTTGGACATAACATCAACATCATCGGTTACGTGAATGCCAGACCTGACCCAGAGATTATCTGGAAAAAGGGTGATGATGTTTTGGAAACTGCCAAGCGCACAACACTAACTCAAAACCTCCTGTTGTTCAACTGAGAATCAAAGAGGCAACCAGAGCAGACCATGGAAAGTATGTTTTGAAGGCTAACAACTACAGTGGTGAAGCCAAAGCTACAATAACTGTGAATGTGTTGGATAGACCTGGACACTGTCAGAATCTGAAGGCCACCTATGTGACCAAGACTCTTGTATGGTGTCCTGGGAGAACCCTGTGGACAACGGTGGCTCTGAGATTACAAACTACATTGTTGAGTGCCGTGAACCCAGTGTGAGG
This sequence comes from Oncorhynchus nerka, assembly GCF_034236695.1. NCBI lineage: Eukaryota > Metazoa > Chordata > Actinopteri > Salmoniformes > Salmonidae > Oncorhynchus > Oncorhynchus nerka. Next base: position 53,868 of record NW_027039406.1, on the reverse strand, counting down.
CTTTGGTCAATGATCTCATCTGACTGCACTAACCGCATGGTTAAAGCCAAACTCATGGAGGGCCACGAGTATCTCTTCCGTGTTTGTGCTGTGAACAAATGTGGCCCTGGGCCCACAGTTGAGACAAAACAACCAACCCTTGCCATCGATCCCATTAACAAGCCTGGTGAGCCAGAGAACTTCCGGGTAACTGATGTCGGTAAGAACTTTGTCTTCTTGAAATGGAGGAGGCCAGACTATGATGGTGGAAGCCCCAACATTGGCTACGCTTTGGAGAGCAAATTGGGAGCGGAAGAATGGGTGCCATTACATGAGGATCTGATTACAATACATTCTTCATGGCTGACAAGTGTGTGGAAAAACAAACCTATCAGTTCAGAGTGCAGACATGCAATGAAGGTGGAGAAAGTGACTGGGTGAAGACTGGTGATGTTCTTGTCAGAGAGGAGATCCAGAAACCAGTGCTTGATATAAAGTTAACTGGAGCCCTTGTGGTTAAAGCTGGAGAATCTATCAGAATTGAGGCTGGACTCAGAGGAAAGCCTCAACCAGAGGTGAAGTGGGTGAAGGACAAGGCCACAGGAGATAACCCCAGAGTTAGTGTTGAAACGGGCACAGATTATTCTAAATTCTTATGACCAAATCTAAACGCACAGACACCGGAAAATATGTTGTTACTGCCACAAACTCTGCTGGAACCTTCACTGGATACGCAATTGTTAATGTCTTGGATGTTCCAGGGCCTGTGAGAGACGTGAAGGTGTCTGGAATCGGAGTAGACAAATGTAGAGTTGCATGGGATCTCCCAGAAGATGAAGGTGGATGTGAAGTTGATAGCTATATCATTGAGAAATGTGAGACAAGAAGAATGGTCTGGTCCACATACTCTGCTTCACTTGTCACCAACTATTGCAATGTTACCCGACTAGTAGAAGGAAATGAGTACATCTTCCGCATCAGAGCAGAAAACAAGATGGGGACAGGTCCCGCAGTGGAGAGCAAACCTGTCACAGCTAGGACTCAGTTCAACAGACCTGGACCACCAGAATCACCAGAGATAACCAAGATCGGCAAGGAGGAAATGACAGTCGTATGGGCCCCACCAGAGAATGATGGTGGAAAGTCTATCAACTGGTTATATCCTGGAAAGGAAAGAAAAGCGTGCTGTCAAATGGGTGCCATGCACAAAGAGTACCATCTCTGAGAGACGCATGAAAGTCAGCAACTTGATTCCCAACCACGAGTATCAGTTCCGTGTCAAGGCTGAAAATGAAGTTGGACTGGGAGAGCCAAGCAAACCATGCAGACCAGTAGCAGCCAAAGATCCAATTGGTACATAATTTATGTATTTTTGAGATATTGTATTATTATTATTATTGGTTATGAATTTTCCTGTTGTTTGTACTAACATGCAGACATTTTGTTTTCCTTGATTCCAGAGGTTCCTGGTCCTCCAGGCAGTTTCAAGGTGATTGACAGCACCAAGATGTCCATTACTCTTGGGTGGGCCAAGCCCATCTATGATGGAGGTGCTCCTATCATTGGTTACATGGTTGAAATAAGAGACAAACTTGAACCTAAACCTGAAGTGATTGAAGCTGAAGCTGTTCCTGAAGATAAACCTGCAGATGAAGCTAAGCCTGAAGGTGAAGCTAAGCCTGAAGCAGCAGCAGGAGAAGGTGAGGAAAAATATGAAGAGGAAGCTGAGGATGAATCTGCTGCAGTTGCAGCTAAAGCTAAAGCTGAAGCTAAACGTAAGAAGAAAGAAGAGGGCTGGAAGAAGTGTAACACCGGTGCTGGTGTGCTGGTGCACACAGAATTCACCATTCCAAACTTGAATGAGAAGCAGATGTATGAATTCAGAGTCTCTGCACAGAACCAGGTCGGCTGGGGTCGTCCTGCTACACTCAAAGAGGCTGTCAACCCCAAGGAGGTCCTCGGTAAATAAATACTTCTTGATATAGGCCTAGATGAAAACACATCCAGTTGTTATAGAACTGTAGCTTATAGCTAATATTGTATAATGATTTCTTTATGTCTGATGTATGTTCTCCCCCTTTTCTCACCCACTAACAGAGGCACCAGAGATTGACTTGGATGCCAGTCTAAGGAAGGGCTTCACTGTTAGAGCAGGCTGCCCCATCAGGCTCTTCGCTACTATCAGAGGAAGACCATCCCCCAAAGTCACCTGGAAGAAGCTCGGTGTTGATAACGTCGCCAGGAGAGGGCACGTAGATCAGATTGATACTATGTCCTTCCTTGTGATCCCTGAGAGCACTCGGGACGACTCCGGCAGATACTCTCTCACACTCTCCAACTCCGCTGGGGAGAAAGCTATATTTGTCCGTGTTAAAGTATTGGGTAAGTCACTGAGGTCTATCCTTTAACTTTTTATGTCAGTCTGTGGAATGACAGATTACTATTCACTGTGAATTTTTTTTATGTACATTTAATTCTTTACAATGTCAAATTATTGTTATTAGTTTGATTACAGTATAATTGTTTGTACTGTTTGATTACAGTATAATTCTTTGTACTGTTTGATTACAGTATAATTGTTTGTACTGTTTGATTACAGTATAATTCTTTGTACTGTTTGATTACAGTATAATTCTTTGTACTGTTTGATTACCCCCATAATTGTTTGTACTGTTTGATTAGATAATTCTTTGTACTGTTTGATTAATGTATAATTCTTTGTACTGTTTGATTACAGTATAATTCTTTGTACTGTTTGATTACAGTATAATTGTTTGTACTGTTTGATTACAGTATAATTCTTTGTACTGTTTGATTACTATAATTGTTTGTACTGTTTGATTAAGTATAATTCTTTGTACTGTTTGATTACAGTATAATTCTTTGTACTGTTTGATTACAGTATAATTCTTTGTACTGTTTGATTACAGTATAATTCTTTGTACTGTTTGATTACAGTATAATTGTTTGTACTGTTTGATTACAGTATAATTCTTTGTACTGTTTGATTACAGTATAATTCTTTGTACTGTTTGATTACAGTATAATTCTTTGTACTGTTTGATTACTGTATAATTGTTTGTACTCTTATATGGACTGTATCCAATATTGATGTTACATTTGTTGAACAGATACTCCTGGACCTGTGGGAGGATTTGAGGTCTGTGATGTGACAAGCACCGGTTGTCAGCTGTCTTGGCTCCCTCCGGATAACGATGGTGGCTGTCAAATCCAGAACTACATTGTTGAGAAACGTGAACTCGAAAAGAAGACTTGGTCAAATTGTATCAACGACTTGAAGAAAACAAGCTTCAAAGTCACTGGCCTCACAGCTGGCTGTGACTACTACTTTAGAGTTATGGCAGTCAATAAATATGGCATTGGTGTTCCTAAAGACTCTCCAAAAGCCTATCTGACATCTGATCCTATAAGTAAGTGCACTGTTACAGTATGTCTTATATTATAATTAAATAGTGGATAGTGTAAGTGGATTTGATTGTTTTGTGTTTTGATTCACATAAATATCAAACATTTCTTTAAATAGGTGAACCTGATCCACCCAAGAAGATGGATGTCTTGGAAGTGACAAAGAACAGTGCCACTCTGGGATGGCTGAAACCTTTGAGGGATGGTGGAGCTAAGATCAATGGCTACATGGTTGATTACAAAAGGATGGCGAACCTGAAGATAAATGGACACCATATTCCGTTGTTAAAGACTTAACCATTGTAGTTGTTGGACTGAAAGAGGGCACAAAGTACAAGTTCAGAGTTGCAGCAAGAAATGTGGCTGGAACCAGTCTGGCAAGAGAAGCTGAGGGAGTATTTCAGGTCAAGGAGCAGCTGAGTAAGTCGCAAATATATTTTTTTAAATCCCAGAATTACCTTGTCTGGATTTAGTTTGGTATTCAAAAAAATTCCTGTTGCACACACCTTTTTAAGTCCTCATTTTAAGAACATGTTTTCCTCTCTTTTTTAGTGGCACCAAAGATCATCATGCCTGATAGTGTCACAGTAAAGGCAGGAGAGAAAATGAGAGTTGACGCTATTGTGGCTGGAAAACCTACACCATTCTGCAAATGGAGGCAAGGAGCCGATGATCTGTTGACATCTGATCGTCTCATGGTGCAAAAGTCTCCAAACTGCATTTCACTCATCATGAAAGACGTCTCAAGAAAGGACAGTGGTTATTTCAGTCTTTCTGCTGAGAACAGCACCGCCAAAATAAGCCAGATCCTTAGAGTCGTAGTACAGGGTAAGTTTTATTGAGGAAACTCGAAATAGTTGACTAACACACTGCCAGAATGCATAGCCTAAATGGATGCTGTTGGTACATGTCTTCATTGCACAGATAAGCCTGGGCCTCCTGATGCTCCCCTGGAGATCGCTGAGCTTGATATTGATGCCTGCACACTTCAGTGGAACCAACCCAGTGAGGATGGTGGAAGCAACATCACTAACTACGTCATTGAGAAGTGTGATGTGAGCAGAGGAGACTGGGTCATAGCTTCTGGCTCATGCACCACAACCAGCTACAGAGTTGGCAAGCTTACCCCTGGAATGGAGTATGGCTTCCGTGTCCGAGCTGAGAACAGATTTGGCATCTCGGAGCCAATCTATTCAGAGAAAATTATCGCTAGATATCCCTTCGGTGAGTTAAACAAGACAAGGTATAAGCATGGGCCCCCCCACCACCCCAAAAAAGCCTATTGTACAATGAATTATGACATTCTAAGTAATCTAGGCCTCGATTCAATCAGATCCGCTTTAGCCAACATCCACATAGTGGTTATTTTGACGGTGTCGAAAGTGGAACTGTGTTATAGCTGTCAATTTCACAAGTGGCTCCTGGCATTATACCCAAAGTGGACATTGCCATTGGCTGCATCAAACCCATGCAGCCCTGTTTACAAGTTCGAACACTGGAAAGTGAGATGTAATCTACACCTCGTTGATAGAAAACCTCATTATTTTGAAATTATTTCTATATAGCCTACACCTTCTTGTTCTGAACATCTAACGCGAGTGGGGCGGGTGTGGCTTTGTGACAATGATCGCAAGAGCAGCTTCTCATTGATTTGACGGCTCCTAGGCAGTTCCACCTCCGCCATCGCCAGAACATTCGTTATGCGGGTGTCTACTGTCGCCGGTTAACGTTGATCGGATTGAATCTAGGCCATATTCTGTTTGTTAATCTTGCAAACTAACTCCACATTCTAATTCCAGATGTCCCAGGCGAGCCCAGAAATCTGTGTATCACAAAAGTTAAGAGTGAAGCAGTGTCTCTGTCCTACGAGACCCCATTAACTGATGGTGGCAGTCCTCTTACCGGATACTGCATTGAGCGTAAAGAGAGGAACAGCCTTCTCTGGGTAAGAGCAAATGAGTCCGTTGTCCGCGGACTTGAATACAACTGCACAGGCTTAATGGAAGGTCTGGAATATGCATTCAGGGTGTCTGCCCTCAACAAGGCCGGCCAGGGTAAACCAAGCAAACAGACTGACTGGGTCACAGCAAGAACACCCATCGGTAAGTTATGAGCATGTGATGTGCGGCTTACCGTGTCCCTCACTGGCTTTGAAATCTGCAATCTGTCAATTAAAACTGTTGTCATTTTCTTATTCTAGATCCACCTGGGAAACCTGAGGTAATGGATGTGACAAAAGAGCACTGTTTCACTTGTTTGGACTCGCCCCCAAAATGATGGAGGTAGCAAGCTCATTGGATACTATGTGGAGTACATGAAGATTGGTCAAGAAGTAGAGAAATGGGTTCGCTGCAATGCCAACTGCCAGAACGTCAAAACAGAAGACTATGTTGTAACTGGCCTGGAGGAGGGAGCCCAGTATCACTTCAGAGTTTTCGCCAAATCAGCAATCAACATCAGCTTGCCTTCTGAGATCTCAGATGCCATTCCAGTGTTTGCAGAGAATGGTAGGCACTACTGCTTCTTCAGAACATTGACAAAACAAAGTTGTTTTTGTTTTTATCCATCTAATGACTAAATGCAATTTTTTTAATCCCAAAATGATTCAAAATAAATGTGGATGCATGGTCAACACAGACCTTTTACTTGATGTGATGTGTCTCTTGTTTCTCCAGTTCCCCCCAGGGTCGAGCTGGGAGTGGACATGAAGAACATGATCATAGTGAAGGCTGGAGAAAATGTCTCCTTTGATGCAGTAGTGTTTGGAAAACCACTGCCCAAGGTTACATGGAAGAGAAATGGTGTTCCATTGAAACTGGTTGATGGGATGAAGATGACACAGAAGAGACACACACACATTCTGGAATTGTTCTCTGTAGCAAGGAAGGAGTCTGGAGAGTACACTATTTTAGCTGAAAACCCCAATGGCACTAAATGTGCCAATATTAAGCTCAAGGTTCTAGGTATGCGAAATTATAATAACAGTTAAACTAAATGTGTCTTTTTATTATTGTGCACAAATTCCAAACTGATGTTGTAGCTTCATGCTAATACATTTTATTTTTGTATTTGTATATACTCAAACTCTTTATAACGGCTCGAGATATGTTAGTGTGATGTATATGAATGTGTTTGTGATGGTCTGCAAGAGAATACAGAATACAATATTCATATATTCAGAATCAACTGTTGATGTGTAATATCATCTGTGTTCTCCTTAGACAAACCCGGCCCACCAGCCGGAGTGAAAGTCACCAAGGTGTTTGCGGACCGTATTAAGATGAGGTGGGAGCCACCTGTTGCAGATGGAGGCTCTGAAATCATCAACTACATCATTGACAAACGTGAAACCAGCAGAGCGAACTGGGCTCTGGTCACCTCCAATATCAATGGTCAACTGACTGATTGCACAGTAGATAAACTCATGCAGGACCATGAATACCAGTTCAGGGTCAGTGCTGAGAACCAGTATGGTATTGGGGACCCCATCCTCACTGACCCTGTCATGGTCAAAATCCATATGGTAATATTACAAACATGTTTGAATACATCATTTTATATATATTAAAATATATATATATATTATATATCATATTTTAGTTTGATTGCGTTGGAAACAGTGGGACTTCTTCTGCTTGTGCAATGTTTAAGTGTTTTCTTCTTCTCCTTCTCTCTCTTTCTCTCTCATTTGCAGATGTTCCTGGTCCTAGTGAGCCACCAGTTATTACCAACATTACAGCCAATTCTATGACTGTCAGCTGGAAAGCGCCTGCTGATGATGGTAAAGCTACCATTCTGGGTTACATGGTTGAGAAACGTGAAGCATCAGAGCTCAACTGGGCTAAAGTCAACCGTAAACCAGTGATTGACAGGAGCATCAAAGCTGCCCAGCTCTCAGAGGGATCTGAGTATGAGTTTAGAGTGATTGCCATGAACAAAGCTGGATTTGGCAAACCAAGTGATGCATCCAATGCTGCCCTTGCTGTGGATCCTGTGTGTATGTATAACAGCAACATTTGCTCACTTAAATCATAAAAGGATTATGTCCCAACACTTCTCGCTGACATTCTCTTATGTTCTTCCATCTTCAGATCCACCTGCACCACCTGCTTCCCTAAAGTTGTCGACTCAACACACAGCACCATTAGCTTGTCTTGGACCAAGCCTGCTTACGATGGTGGTTGTGAAATCTTTGGCTACCTTGTCGAGTGCAAGAGAGCTGATGCTGAACACTGGACGAAGTGCAATGTGCCCAAAAATCTGCAAGAAACCAAGTTCCTGGTTACTGGTCTCATTGATAAAACAGAATATGTTTTCCGTGTCTTTGCTGTGAACAAGATCGGATACAGCGAGCCAAGTGAAATTCCTGGGAAACACGAGGCCAAAGACATCCTGAGTATGTCAACATTATCAGAAAACACTCAAGTCTGTACAGAACCATTACTAATATTAGTAATCCACCAATTGTAAATAAACATGTAATACACTATCTATTCAACTAAAATACATCCATGTCTTGTCTTGTCTGACTCTATAAATTTCTATTTGAACTTGCAGTTGCTGCTGATGCTGAGCTGGATGCAGACCTTCGCAAGGCACTGGTCCTGAGAGCCGGAGTCACAATGAGACTCTATGTGCCACTGATAGGACGTCCCCCACCCAAGGTGGTGTGGACCAAGGTCAATGCCAACCTCAAAGAACGAGCAGGAATAATGATCAAAACGACTGAATGGGATACCCTTATGTACATTGAGGATATCAACAGATATGATGCTGGCAAATACATTTTGTCTCTTGAAAACGAGAGTGGAAAGAAGTCTTACACTATCGTCGTGAAGGTCCTAGGTAGGCTATGATTCTTGTCTTAAGATAATATTATTTTGAGAAACAAAATTTGGTTTTACCTTCTACATAATGCCATAAAATAATATAATGTATTATTTTTTCTATAGATACTCCTGGTCCACCACTGAATCTGATTGTGAAAGAAACATCTCTGAACCATGCATCCATCGGCTGGGATCCTCCTCTGATTGATGGAGGAAGCCCAGTGAAGAGTTACATTGTTGAGAAGCGTCTTGCAGAGAGAAAGGCATGGTCCTGTGTCATAGCCGAATGCCCCAAATCTACTTTCAGGATTCCTAACTTGGAAGCTGGACAAGCCTACTGTTTCAGAGTCTTGGCTGAAAATAACTATGGTATCGGAGAAGGTTGTGAGACTGCCGGAGTTGTAAGAGCTTCAGGTATGTTTTATTGGATGTGATCATGTTTTTTTTAACTATTAGATGTTAAATGCCATTTGTTAGTTAGATTTGTAATAATCAAATGACCTTGTTATCTGATTTCAGAACTACCTGGAACAGTTATAGATTTTAAGGCACTGTCGATCACTAAAGATTCCATTCATATTGGCTGGAAAAAGCCAATCAGTGATGGTGGAAGTCACATCAGTGCTTATCTTCTGGAGCTTCAGGAAGGTGAAGAGAAGTATACGGAACTAGTGAAAGGAAAGGTCATGTCACATATGATGGTTGAACTTAAAGAAGGAAAGGAGTACTCTTACAGGGTGAAAGCAATAAATGAGTCTGGAGAGGGACCACCTTCGGAGCTCACTGTGATCGCTAAAGATCAAACCGGTAAGTCCAGTAGTCCAGTGTTAATTAGCTAGGCTATTAAACCACTCGTAAAATACACCGGAGACAAAATGCATGGCCATTTTAGATATATATATATATCTATTGGTAATCTTCAAGTTTTTTTTCAACTGTTCCTAATATTTCTAGCATAAATGTGTTCTATTTTAGCATTATGTTACTGCACTTATAATTGTATCTGGTTCATAGATTAATAAGCAGTGTTCCTAACTTGCAGTTGCACCTGATTGTGACTTGAGTGGCATCCCAGATCTGTGTTATGTTGCCAAGGAGGGAAGCACAGTCCGTATCAACGTCCCTATTGTTGGCAAACCAGCTCCTTCAGCCATCTGGAAGAAGGGAAATGTTTCTCTGGGAGACAGTGGAAGAATGTCAGTTGAATCTACACCTACTTTGACAACTTTGCTCATCCGTGATTGCCAGAGAGGTGATGCAGAAAATTATACAATCCTGCTAAGAAACACTGCAGGAGTCAAAGAAGCAAAGATGCAGATAAAGGTGATTGGAAAACCAGGAATCCCAACAGGACCATTCAAGTTTGATGAAATCACTGCCGATGGAATCACTCTGGAGTGGGGTCCACCAAAAGATGATGGTGGGACTGAAATATCCAACTACATTCTGGAGAAGCGGCACTCAACGGCCAACAAGTGGGCTACTGTGGCATCTGCTATCCAGAAGAATACTATGAGAGTTACCAGGCTCCATGATGGTACTGAATACATCTTTAGAGTGTTTGCAGAAAACAAATATGGAGTTGGAGAATGCCTCAAATCTGATCCAGTGATGGCTCAGCATCCATTCAGTGAGTTCTTGTCATACATTGAAAATATAAAATAAAATGTTTGAAAGGAAGAGTTATTAGGACTTCAGAAATCTGTATTCATCAATAGTTTGATGATTGATTGATATATGTACTATATGGCAATAATTTCACAAAACTGAAAACATTCTTGCTTCACCAGATGTGCCTGATGCACCTGCACCACCAGAGATTGTGAGCATTCGCCATGAGTCAGCCATTTTAAATTGGACTGAACCTAAAGAAAATGGAGGCTCACCAATCACTGGTAATTATGGAAACAGTATTTTTAGTAATCCATAGAATTTCCATGGACTGTAAGGAAAATGGACATGGACAATGAACTATTCCTGATATTATTGCTGAATGGTAAATGATAATGTATTGTTGTTATTATTATTATTATATTTGCAGGCTATCATGTCGAATTCAAAGAAAGGAACAGCTTGATGTGGAAGAGAGCCAATAAGACCCCTATTAGGGTAAAGGACTGCAGAGTGACTGGACTGATTGAAGGCCTGGAGTATGAATTCAGAGTCATGGCAATGAATGCGGCCGGTTTAGGAAGGCCAAGCAGGGCAACAGAACCAGTCATCGCCCTTGATCCAATTGGTACATTTTTTCATTGTCTTTCTCTTTCTGTCCTATTGATATCATATGAAATCCTTCAACATGTTCTCTAATCTTGCTAATCTTGATAATTTACTGGATTTTTTGTTCCTCCACAGATCCTCCTGGTAAGCCTGATGTCATCAATGTAACCAGAAGCACTGTAACACTTATGTGGACTGCACCCAAGTACGATGGTGGACACAAACTGACTGGCTACCTGGTTGAGAAATTGGAATTGCCAGGAAAGACATGGATGAAAGCAAATCATATCAATGTCCAAGGCCTTGCGTTTACTGTGCAAGACCTGACAGAAGGCAGCAGCATGGAATTCAGAATCAGAGCTAAGAATGCAGCTGGCGCAATCAGTGTTCCTTCAGAGCAAACTGATACCCTTATCTGCAAAGATGAGTATGGTATGTTTTTTGTTTTTTTCTACTTCAAAACAAAGCCAATAGAATAGGACATGGAAAGTAGCCTAATTTCTCTTCATCATTTGTTCACAGAACCACCAAGCATCTCTATCGATCCAGACATGAAGGAAGGTGTCTCTGTCAGAGCTGGGGACACCATTGTGGTATCTGCTTCCAAGATCCTTGGCAAACCTCCACCTACAGCTGTGTGGTCCAAAGCAGGAAGAGAATTCAAGACCTCAGATATTGTCCAAATCACAAGCACTCCAACTACTTCAACGTTGTCTATAAAATATGCCAGCAGGAAGAACACTGGAGAGTACACAATTACAGCCAGCAATCCTTTCGGTATCAGAGAAGAACATGTTAAGGTCAAGGTTCTTGATATCCCTGGACCTCCAGGCCCCATTGAAGCTAGCAGTGTGTCAGCTGAGAAGTGCACATTGACATGGTTGCCACCAAAAGAGGATGGTGGCTGCGCAATCAAATCCTACACACTGGAAAAGAGAGAAACAAGCCGTCTTCTCTGGACCAAACTTGCTGAAAATATCTTTGATTGCAGATTTGTTGCAAACAAGCTTATCAAGGGCAATGAGTACATCTTCCGTGTGTCTGCAGTGAACCAGTATGGCACTGGTGATGGAACACAATCCGGCCCAGTCAAAATGGTTGACAGCTTTGGTAAGCTGCATGAATATTCAGAATATTCTATTTGACAGTACTGTAATTATTTCCACATCATTGTTAATATATTTTGCTCCTCCTTTTCTCCAGGCCCACCAGGCCCACCTGGAATCCCAGAGATTGACAATGTCAGCAGGAACGCTGTCACCATTTTCTGGAAGAGGCCAATTAAAGATGGTGGAAGTGATATTAGAGGTTATCAGGTTGAGAGGAAAGAGAGAAGAGGAATGAGATGGGTGAGAGCATCGAAGAAAACGGTCTCTGACCTACGTTACAAAGTACAAGGACTCACAGAAGGTGTTCAATATGAATTCAGAGTAACTGCAGAGAACAAAGCTGGCTTTGGGGAACCAAGTGAACCATCTGCCCATGTAATGACAAAGGATATTGTATGTAAGTAAACACAAAGGGTATTTTTCAAAACAAATTATTTATTCCAGGCCGTCATTGTAAATTAGAATGTGTTCTTAATTGACCTACCTGGTAAATAATGAAGGTTAAATTAAATTTAAATAAATACATGTGAATTGTATATAATTTATAATGGCTTCGTGATGAACGTTATTATGAAGTGAAACCCAATAGATCTATATAATAATACCAGGTGATATGTCTTCTTTTTAGATCCACCAGGACCTCCTTCCAACCCAAGAATTACTGACACCACCAAGACAACAGCCACATTCAACTGGGGTAAACCCCACTATGATGGTGGTCTGGATGTAGCAGGATACATTGTTGAGCACAAAAGGAAGGACATGACGATTGGGTCACAGACGTCTCAAGACTGAGAATTACAGAATATGTTGTCTCAGACCTGAAGGCTGGTGGGAACTACTATTTCAGAGTCACAGCCATGAATACAGAGGGAGTTGGTGAACCAGCAGTGGTTGAAGAAATTGTTGAACTTGGGGACCGTGAGACACTTCCTGACTATGAGCTTGATGCTGAGTATAGAAAAACCCTTGTTGTCAGGGTCCGTGGATCCATTCGTATCTTTGTGCCAATTAAAGGACGTCCACTTCCTGAAGTAACCTGGATGAAAGATGCAGCCATTCTTGGTAAAGGTGGCCGTGAACACATTGATATTACAGAGTCGTATACTCTCCTGGTTATCCCTGACTGCACAAGATATGATGCTGGAAAATACATGCTGTCATTAGAAAATGTTGCTGGTAAGAGAGATGGATTTGTTAATGTCAGAGTACTGGATTCACCAGGACCACCTGTGAACTTGATACCACGTGAAATCACCAAAACAAGCATCACTATGCAGTGGGAAATCCCCATCATTGATGGTGGATCAAAGATCATTAACTATGTCATTGAGAAGCGAGAAGCCACAAGGAAAGCTTACACAGTAATCAGTACAACCTGGCAGAAATGTTCCTTCAAATATGACAACTTGGATGAAGGCTCTGAATATTACTTCAGAATATCCGCTGAAAATGAGCTGGGCGTCGGCGAGCCAGCAGAGACACCTGAGACAATCAGAGCATCTCAAGCACCCACTGCCCCTGAAAATCTGTATGTCACTGACGTGTCAGTGGACACCGCAAGCCTTGCATGGACGAAGCCAAAACATGATGGCGGCAGTAGGATTACTGGATACGTTATTGAAGCTCAGAAGAAGGACACAGAGACATGGACCCATGTGAGAACTGTAAAAGCTCTTGACTACACAGCCACAGATCTCATTGAAAATATGGAGTATGTGTTCCGCATCATGGCAGTAAACAGCTCTGGCAGAAGTAATCCACGTGAAAGCAGACCTGCTATCATTAGAGAACAAACAGCAGCACCTGTGTTTGACCTGCGTGGAGTCTACCAGTCCTTGGTCATTGCTAAAGCTGGTGATAACGTGAAGGTTGAAATTCCTGTTCTGGGTCGCCCCAGGCCAGCAGTTTCATGGAAGAGAGGAGAGGACACACTTAAACAGACACAGAGAATCAACACTGATACTACTGCAACTTCAACTACTCTCCACATCAATGAGATCAAAAGGACCGATGGTGGTACATTTTCGATGACTGGCAAGAATATACTTGGAACAACGACAGAGACAATTACTGTTGAAGTCCACGATATTCCAGGACCTCCTACTGGACCAATTAAGCTTGAAGAAGTTTCATGTGACTACATTCTCATGTCATGGGAAGGTCCGGAGAATGATGGTGGCGTACCCATTAACAATTACATTGTTGAAGCTAGAGAAACCACAGGCACATCATGGGTTGAATTAGCAGCAACAGTTATCCGTACGACATTCAAAGCTGCCCGTCTCACAACAGGAATCACATATCAGTTCCGTGTTAAAGCCCAGAACAGGTATGGCATTGGACCCTGTATAGTCTCAGAACAAGTGGTTGCTGCTTATCCATTTGATGTGCCAGGACAACCAGGCCTTCCTGAAATTGTCCACTTCAACAAGGATTCCATGACTATTAGCTGGGATGAACCAGCGTCCGATGGTGGAAGCCCCATTTTGGGATATCACATTGAAAGGAAAGAGAAGAACAGTATCCTATGGCAGAAAATCAGCAAAGCACTTGTAGCGGGGAACATGTTCAAATCAACAGGCTTGGTGGATGGAATTGCCTATGAGTACCGTGTTATTGCTGAAAACATGGCTGGTTTGAGCAGGGCAAGCAAGCATTCTGAGACTACCTTTGCTCTGGATCCAGTGGACCCACCTGGCCAACCAGTGGCATTGAATGTAACCAGACATGAGGTGACTCTTCAGTGGACAAAACCTGAAGGTGATGGAGGATTCTCAATAACTGGGTACCAAGTAGAAAAAGAGAACTCCCAGACGGACGCTGGCTTAAGGCCAACTATAGCAATGTCCTTGAGACAACATTCACTATTAGCGGGCTCACAGAGGATGCTACTTATGAGTTCCATGTTTTGGCAAGAAACTCAGCTGGCGCTCTCAGTAAGCCATCTCTACCATCAGAGGAAATCACTTGCAGAGATGACATTGAAGAGCCCAAACTTGAAGTTGATACAATCTATAATAGTACTGTGGTTGTGAAAGCAGGAGATGTCTTCAAACTTGCTGCCAACGTAACAGGCAGACCAATCCCAACACTGCTATGGACCAAAGACGGGAAGGAACTTGAAGATACGGCAAAGTTGGAAATCAAACTCTATGACTTTTCTACAACATTAGTCAACAAAGATTCGCTAAGAAGGTGCGGTGGCACATTCACTTTAACTGCCAGCAATCCTGGTGGTTTTGCAAAGCATACCTTCAATGTTAAGGTTCTTGATAGACCTGGACCTCCAGATGGTCCACTTGCTGTAACAGATGTCACTGCTGAGAAATGTATCCTGTCATGGTTGCCACCATCACATGATGGTGGTGCAAAGATTCTACACTACATCATTGAGAAACGTGAAACAAGTAGACTTGCTTGGACAAATGTAATGTCAGACTTACAAGTGAACCGGTTTAAGGTTACCAAGTTGTTGAAGGGTAATGAATATATCTTCAGAGTTATGGCTGTCAACATATATGGAACTGGAGAGCCCCTTGAGTCCAATCCAATGGTTTCTACAAATCCATATGTGCCAGCTGATGCTCCAACAACACCTGAGGTGACGACCATCACAAAGAACACCATGGTTGTCTGCTGGGAACGCCCTGATCACGACGGTGGAAGCAGCATTTTCAACTATGTTGTTGAAAGGAGAGACAAAACTGGTCTTCGCTGGGTTAAATGCAACAAGAGGACTGTAACTGACCTGAGGTACAAAGTATCGGGGCTCACACCAGGGCATGAATACGAATTCAGAATCATTGCAGAAAACAATGCTGGTTTAGGTACACCAAGTCCTTCAAGTGAATTCTACAAAGCAGTAGACACAATCTTCCAACCTGGACCACCTGGAAATCAAAGAGTCTTGGACACAACCAAGTCATCCATTACAGTTGCATGGAACAAACCTGTATACGATGGTGGTTCTGATATCATTGGCTACATTGTGGAGACCTGTCTACCTGAGGAAGATGAATGGACAATTCGAACCCCTAAGAAGGGATTAGTTGGGACGTCATTTACCATCACTGACCTGGTAGAAAACCAAGATTATAAAATCAACATTTGTGCAGTTAACTGTGAAGGGGTTGGAGAGCCAGCACAAGTGCCTGGCACACCAATTGCAGAGGATAGGCTGCTTCCTCCTGAAATTGACCTTGGTGCAGAGCTTCGTAAGGTTGTCTGCATTAGAGCTTGTGGCACATTGAGACTCTTTGTACCTATTAAAGGAAGACCAGCTCCTGAGGCCAAGTGGTCCAGAGAAAATGGAGAGCCTGTTACGAGAGCAACAATTGACACCACATCATCATTTACTGCTCTTATGCTGGAAAATGTTGACAGATTTGACAGTGGAAAGTACATGTTGACAGTGGAAAACGCCTCAGGAAGCAAAACTGCAGCATATGTGAATGTCAGAGTGCTGGACACACCTGGAGCACCACAAAGTCTCATAATCAGAGAGGTCAGCAGAGACTCAGTATCACTCATGTGGGATGCACCCCTTATTGATGGTGGCTCCAGAATTAGAAACTACGTTGTGGAGAAACGTGAATCAACAAGAAAAGCTTACTCCACAGTTTGTGCTCAATGCGTTAAATCCAGCTGGAAAATTGGTGGCCTGGAGGAAGGAAACACATATTTCTTCAGAATTCTGGCTGAAAATGAATTTGGCATTGGCCTTCCAATAGAGACTCCTGAGGCAGTCAGAATATCTGAGAAACCACTTCCACCAGGCAAAGTAACTCTTGTTGATGTTACAGGCACCAGTGTCTCTCTGTCTTGGGAAAAACCAGATCATGATGGAGGAAGCAGAATCTCAGGATATATTGTTGAAATGCAGGGCAAAGACAGTGAAACTTGGACCCAGTGTGCAGTTGCAAAAATCACACAGGCTATTGTTCTTGGACTGACACAGGGTGAAGAATATATGTTCCGTGTGTCAGCACATAATGAAAAAGGAACCAGTGATCCTCGTCTACTTAGTGTATCTGTGGTAGCCAAAGATCTTGTCATTGCGCCAGTATTCAAGCTGCTGTTTACCACATTCAGTGTATTGGCAGGAGATGATCTCAAGATAGATTTGCCATATTCTGCTCGTCCCAAAGCAGTTGTGACCTGGCTCAAGGATGGTGTTGCACTCAAAGAAACAACCAGAGTCAATGCTGATGCCACTGATACACATTTGCATCTTGTGGTCAAGGAAGCCAGTAGGGAAGATGTGGGCAAGTACACCATCAAACTTGTAAACACAGCTGGTGAAGCAACAGTGGACATTGGGGTTGTTGTTCTTGATAAACCTGGTCCTCCGACTGGCCCAATCACTCTTGATGAAGTCACTTCTGACAGTGTGGTACTGTCCTGGAACCCACCTACATATGTGGGTGGTTGTGCCATTAACAACTATGTAGTAGAAAAGAGGGAAACTACCTCCACAAATTGGCAGATTGTGTCTGCAACAGTTGCAAGAACCACCATTAAAGCAGCTCGGTTGAAGACTGGCTGTGAATATCAGTTCAGGATTGCTGCTGAGAACAGATATGGAAAGAGTCCAGTACTTATATCAGAAAATATTGTTGCTCAATATCCATTCAATCTCCCAAGCGCTCCAGGGACCCCAGTTATACAATCATCTACAAAGGACAGCATGGTTATTGTATGGGAGAAGCCTGGTAGTGATGGTGGGAGCAAGATTTTGGGATATCACCTTGAGAGTAAGGAGAGAAACAGCCTCCTCTGGGTGAAACAAAACAAACAGCTGATCCCAGACTCAAGGTTCAAGATTGGTGGTCTTGATGAAGGTATCGAATATGAGTACAGAGTTTATGCTGAAAATATTGTTGGGGTTGGCAAAGCTAGCAAATTTTCAGATATTCGTGTAGCAAGAGATCCCTGTGACAGTCCAGGCAAGCCTGAAGCTGTCATTGTCACAAGAGGAGCTGTCACTCTCCAATGGACTAAGCCAGAGTTAGATGGAGGTAGCAAAATCACTGGCTACGTTGTGGAGAAGAAAGAGCTGCCTGAAGGGCGCTGGATGAAGTCCAGTTTCGCCAATGTCATTGAGACCCAATTTCTTGTGACTGGCTTAGTTGAAAACCAGTGCTATGAGTTCCGTGTCATTGCAAGAAATGCAGCAGGTGTTTTTAGTCTTCCATCAGAGAGCACTGGGTCTATTACAGCAAAGGATGAAGTTGATCCTCCCAAAATAGAGATTGACTCAAAGTACTCTTCAACAGTTGTTCTGATGGCTGGTGAATCGTTCAACCTTTGTGCAGATATTTTCGGCAAACCTGTGCCCTCAGTCCATTGGATGAAGAACAACATAGAAATAAAAGATGCTGCACGCCTTGAGATAAAGAACACCGCTTTTAAAGCATCTTTGAGTGTTAAGGAGGCAATCCGTGTTGATGGAGGCCAATATATCCTACTTTTGAAAAATGTAGGTGGAGAGAAGGCAGTGAACATCAATGTCAAAGTGTTGGACAGACCTGGTCCACCAGGAGGCCCAATTTCTATCTATGGAGTCACAAGTGAAAAGGCTTGTATTGCCTGGAGACCACCAGCACAAGATGGAGGTAGTGATGTTTCTCATTATATTGTTGAGAAGAGAGAGACAAGCAGATTGGTTTGGACTCTGGTTGAACCTAAAGTGCAGACTCTAAATCTGAAGATTATAAAACTTGTTCCTGGAAATGAATATGTCTTCCGAGTGATTCCTGTAAACAAATACGGAATTGGTGAGCCTCTTGAATCTGAGCCAATGATTTCCAGAAATCAATTTGTGACATCTGATCCACCCAACGGATGTGGAAGTCTCTACCATCACAAAAGATTCAATGGTGGTAACCTGGGAAAGACCTGAAAACGATGGTGGCAATGCCATTTCTGGATTTGTCATTGAGAAGCGTGACAAAGAAGGTGTGCGCTGGACCAGATGCAATAAGCGTACAGTGAGTGAGCTGCGCTTCAGAGTAGCAGGTCTTCTTGAAAACCGCAGCTATGAGTTCCGAGTTTCATCTGAGAATGCTGCTGGAGTTGGTAAACCAAGTGAACCCACTATTTACTATAAAGCATTGGATGCTATCTTCACATCAGGTCCACCAAATAATCCCAAAGTGACTGACACAACAAGAACATCTGTGTCCTTGTCATGGGGCAAACCTATCTATGATGGTGGCTGTGAGATTCAAGGATACTTAGTGGAGGCCTGTGAAGGAGCAACTGATGAATGGACAATGTGCACTCCACCTGCTGGAATCATAAACACAAAATTTACAGTTACAAAACTACTAGAGAAGCATGAGTATAAATTCAGGTCTGTGCCATAAACAAGGTTGGTGTTGGTGAGCATGCAGATGTCCCTGGATCAGTTCTTCTAGAGGAGAAATTGGAAGCACCAGATCTTGAGCTTGACTCTGACATGAGGAAGATGATTAATGTCAGAGCTGGAAGCGCTCTTAGGTTGTTCATTCCTGTTAGGGGACGGCCAGCTCCTGAACTGAAATGGGGAAAAGCTGATGGAGAACTCAAGGAGACAGCACAGATTGACAATACAAGCAGTTACGCTTCACTTCTGATTGAAAATGTTGACAGATTTGATACTGGCAAGTACACTGTTACTGCAGAGAATTCCAGTGGAGTTAAATCTGTCTTCATCAGTGTCAGAGTACTTGATTCACCTAGTATGCCTGCAAATTTCGCTATCAAGGAGATAACAAAGAACTCAGTCACCCTTACTTGGGAGCCACCTATTTTGGATGGTGGGTCTAAAATTAAGCAATATCATGTTGAAAACGAGAAAGCACTAGGAAAGTGTATTCCCCTGTCACAACTTGTCATAAGATGTCATGGAAGATTGAACCACTTGTGGAGGGAAGTATCTATTTCTTCAGAGTTCTTGCTGAAAATGAGTGGGGCATTGGCTTACCTGCAGAGACCCCAGAACCCCTAAAGATTTCAGAGGTACCTCAACCTCCCGGTAAAGTAACAGTTCTGGACGTGACCCGTAACAGTGTCTCTCTTAAGTGGGAGAAACCAGATCATGATGGAGGCAGCAGAATAAGCCATTATGAGATTGAAATGCAATCCAAAGATAGTGACAAATGGACATTATGTGCTCAATGTAAATATCTTGAAACTACTGTCACTAGCTTAGCCCAAGGAGAGGAGTACCAATTCAGAGTAATTGCTGTTAATAGCAAAGGAAAGAGTGACTCTAGACTTCTGGCCAATCCAGTAGTAGCAAAGGACCTGGTCATTGAACCTGACATAAGACCTAAATTGACACAGTACAGTGTACAGGTTGGCTATGATCTCAAGATTGAAGTTCCCATTGCTGGACATCCTAAACCAGTCATTACATGGACAAAGGATGGTGCTGCCCTGAAACAAACCACAAGAGTTAATGTTGTCGACAGTGCACGCAATACACATCTAACCATCAAAGAAGCAACAAAAGACAATGGTGGATTGTATAGTATTAATATTACCAATATGCTTGGCTCCAGAAGATGCCACCATTGAAGTAATCACACTGGATAAACCTGGCCCACCAACAGGCCCAATCAAGATGGATGACATCAGTGCTGAAAGTATGACACTTACATGGGAACCACCTCATACACTGGTGGCTGCCCAATTTCAAATTACGTTGTCCAGAAAAGAGATACAACCACAACTAACTGGGTTGTAGTCTCTGCCACTGTGGCGAGAAATACCCTGAAAGTGACAAATTTAAAAACAGGTGCAGAATACCAATTTAGGATCTGTGCTGAAAACAGATATGGCAAAAGTTATGCTATTGATTCTGAACCTGTCCTTGCCCAGTATCCCTTCAAGGAGCCAGGACCACCAGGAACACCTTACGTATCTTCATATACTAAGGATTACATGGTTGTGGAATGGCACAAACCCATTTCAGATGGAGGCAGTGCCATTTTTGGCTATCACATTGAGAGAAAGGAAAAGAACAGTATCCTTTGGACAAAGATCAATAAATCCCTTATTCAAGACTGTAGATTTAAATCTACTCCTTTGGAGGAAGGTATAGA
This sequence comes from Oncorhynchus nerka, assembly GCF_034236695.1. Classification (NCBI taxonomy): domain Eukaryota; kingdom Metazoa; phylum Chordata; class Actinopteri; order Salmoniformes; family Salmonidae; genus Oncorhynchus; species Oncorhynchus nerka. The sequence goes on along the minus strand of NW_027039406.1, from coordinate 33,213 downwards.
ATATGAGTTTAAAGTGTCTGCTGAGAATATTGTTGGCATTGGCGCATGCAGCAAACTCTCTGAGGGATATGTGGCACGTGACCCATGTGATCCTCCTGGCACCCCAGAGGCTATCATTGTAACCAGGCACTCCATGAAACTGAAGTGGACAAGACCACAGTATGATGGTGGCAGTCTGATCACAGGCTATGTGGTGGAGAAACGCAATCTCCCAGAGGGAAGATGGATGAAGGCAAGTTTCACAAATGTCATTGAAACTGTATTCACAGTTCTTGGTCTAACTGAAGACTGCAAATATGACTTCAGAATCATAGCTAGGAATGCCGCTGGGTCTATCAGCAAGCCCTCTCAGAGCACAGGATCCATCACAGCAAAGGATGAAGTTGATCCTCCAAAATGTGAAGTTGAGTCAGTGTACAGCCAGGTTGTTATCATCAATGCTGGGGAAACATTTACACTTGAGGCCGCTGTACAAGGAAAGCCAATTCCAGCAGTTCAATGGTTCAAGAGTGAAGCATTAGTGGAGAACTCAGCCAGGGCTGAGATTATGAATTCAGATTTCCAAGCAAAGCTTGTTGTCAAAGATGCTATCAGAGTGGATGGAGGACAATATACTTTGCTTCTAACTAATGTTGCTGGAGATAAAACTGCAACGTTCAATGTGAGAGTACTGGACAGACCTGGGCCCTCTCAGGGACCCCTCACTGTCAGCAATGTCACATGTGAGAAATGCTCACTGTCCTGGCTTCCTCCAAGAGCTGACGGTGGCAGCAGTATTTCCCACTACGTCATTCAAAAGAGAGAAACTAGCCGTCTTGCATGGACTGTGGTTGCTAGTGATTGTGGAGCTACAATGTTCAAAGTCACAAAGCTTCTGATGGGAAATGAGTACATTTTCCGTGTTATGGCTGTCAACAAATTTGGTACTGGTGAACCTCTTGAATCAGCCCCAGTTATAATGAGAAATCAATTTGTTACTCCTGGACCACCTCAAGAATTGGAAATAGCCAATATTGCAAGGGATTCTATGACTGTGTGCTGGACTCGCCCAGAGGTTGATGGTGGAAGTGAGATTGCTGGTTACATTGTTGAGAAGAGAGATAGAGCTGGAATCAGATGGACAAAATGCAACAAACGCAGAGTCACAGACCTTCGCTTCAGAGTGACAGGCCTGACAGAGGATCATGAATATGAATTCAGATTATCTGCTGAGAATGCTGCAGGAATCGGCCAACCAACTGAACCAACTGCTTACACCAAAGCCTGTGATCCAACATTTGAACCTGGCCTCCCACTAATGCACATGTGGTTGATACTTCCAAGAACTCCATTACACTCGCATGGAGCAGACCCATTTACGATGGTGTCAATATCCAGGGATATGCTGTGGAGATCTGCAAAGCCGATGAGGATGAATGGACCCTATGCACTCCACCAACAGGAGTGAATGCAACTACCTTCAAAATCACCAAACTTACTGAGCATCAAGAATATAAGGTGCAGGTATGTGCCATTAATAAATTGGGTATTGGTGAACCTGCTGAGATTTTAGGAACTGTAAAACCAGTGGATGCAATGTTTGCGCCAGAGATTGAGCTGGATTCAGAGCTAAGGAAAGGAGTCGTTGTGCGTGCTGGAGGATCCATGAGGATCAATATTCCATTCAAAGGACGTCCTACTCCAGAAATAAGCTGGTCCAAGGATGAGGGTGACTTGACTAACAAAGTTCAAATTGAGAAAGGCGCCAATTTTACTCAACTGTCAGTAGACATCTGTGACAGAAATGATGCTGGAAAGTACACTCTGACCCTGGAAAACAGCAGTGGTTCCAAGTCTGCATTTGTTTCTGTCAAAGTCCTTGATACACCAGGAGCACCCGTAAACTTCACAGTGAAAGATATTAAGAAAAACTCTGTCAATCTTGTTTGGGAGCCCCCACTCATTGACGGAGGTGCGAGGGTCAAGCATTACTTTGTTGAGAAGCGTGAATCCACTAGGAAAGCTTATTCCAACATTTCAAACAAGTGTACAAGGAACAGTTTCCATGTGGGAGATCTCATTGAGGGGGTTATTTATTACTTCAGAGTTATGGCTGAGAATGAATATGGTGTAGGCCTGGCAGCAGAAACAGCTGAGCCAGTGAAGACATCAGAAGTCCCTCTGCCTGTAGGAAAAATCACATTGACTGAAGTGACTAAGACAACCGCTTCGATGGCATGGGAAAAACCAGACCATGACGGTGGAAGTAGAATAATGGGATACTACATAGAAATGCTGCCTGCAGGATCAGAGGAATGGATCCTATCCACAACCACAAAACATGTGAGGGAACTGTAGAAGGCCTAACCGCAGGACAAGAATACCAGTTCAGAGTTTCAGCCTTTAATGACAAAGGAAAGAGTGACACAAGGGTATTAGCTGCCCCTGTCACAGCTAAAGATCTAACTATTGAACCTAGTTTTGTAATGGCATTCAACACCTTTAGTGTCCAACATAGTGAAGATCTGAAGATGGAAATACCAGTGAGAGGATGCCCAGCACCAAAAGTGGTATGGACAAAGGATGGACAGGCAATTAAAGAGACAACCAGGTTGAATGTTTCAAGAACAGCATCATCAACAATCCTTGCTATAAAAGAGGCTACTAGAGTGGATTCTGGAAAGTACAAAATCACAGCTACCAACAGTATAGGAGAAAAAGTTGCAGAAATCGGAGTGATCATCCTCAATAAACCTGGCCCAGTCACAGGACCTATAAAGATTGAGGAAGTGAGTTCCAATTATGTCAAACCTTGCATGGGAACCACCTGCATACACAGGAGGATGTCAAATAAACAATTACATTGTGGAAAAGCGTGACACAACAACCGTAGCATGGCAGTGTGTGTCTGCTACCATTGCAAGAACAACTATCAAAGTTACCAAGCTGAAAACCGGTACTGAATACCAGTTTAGGGTGTTTGCAGAAAACAGATATGGAAAGAGTCCGTCATTGGACTCAGCAGCTGTTGTTGTGCAATATCCTTTCAGTGAACCTCTTGCACCTGGTACTCCATTTGTGTCATCAGTAACAAGGACAACATGGTTGTTGAATGGAAAGTACCAACCAGTGATGGAGGTAGTCCAATCCTTGGTTACCACCTCGAACGCAAAGAGAAGAACAGCATTCTCTGGACTAAGTTGAACAAACTGCTCATTCCTGACTGTCGATTCAAAACAAATGAACTTGAAGAGGGCATTGAATATGAATTCAAGGTCTTTGCTGAGAACATTGCTGGCATGAGTCCACCTAGCAAGATTTCTGATGTTTGTGTTGCCAGAGACCCATGTGATCCACCTGGTACCCCTGAGGCTATTGATATTACCAGGAACCACGTTACACTGTCATGGAAAAGGCCTCATTATGATGGTGGTAGCCTGATCACAGGCTATGTTGTTGAAAGGAAGAAGCTTCCTGATGCCCGTTGGATGAAGGCTAGCTTCACAAATGTAATTGAGACTCAATTTACAATCTCAGGTCTGACTGAAGAGTGTGAGTATGAGTTTAGAGTAATTGCAAAGAATGCTTCTGGTATTTTCAGTACTCCATCTGAAAGCACTGGAGCAATTACTGCTAAAGATGAAATTGAAGCACCAACAGCATCAATGGATCCCAAATTCAAGGACTGTATTGTCATCCATGCTGGTGAAACATTTGTTATTGATGCTGATATTTTGGGAAAACCACTCCCTGAAATCACATGGTTGAAAGATGGAAAAGAAATTGACCAAACTACCCCAAGAATGGAGATCAAAACAACCATTCAACGCACTATTCTAACAGTCAAGGAATGTATCAGAGTAGATGGTGGACACTTTGTCCTGAGTCTTAGCAACGTTGGTGGAACAAAATATATTCCCGTCAACGTGAAAGTCCTTGATAGACCTGGTCCACCCGAAGGTCCAATGAAGATAACTGGCGTGACTGCAGAGAAAGCCTATCTTCACTGGAGTCATCCATTACATGATGGCGGTGCCAGCTGTTCTCATTATATAATTGAAAAGAGGGAAACCAGCAGACTGTCATGGACTGTAGTTGAACCCAGAATCCAAGCTATCAGCTACAAAGTGACTAAACTCTTGCCTGGCAATGAGTACATCTTCAGAGTTACAGCAGTAAATAAGTTTGGCATTGGTGAACCTCTTGAATCAGACCCAGTTATTGCACGTAATCCTTTTGTGACACCCAGTGCTCCCTCAACACCTGAAGCAAGTGCTATTACAAGGGACTCAATGGTCCTAACATGGGAACGTCCAGAAGATAATGGTGGCTCAGATATTGATGGCTATGTCCTGGAGAAACGAGAGATAAAGAGGGCATTAGATGGACAAAATGTAACAAGAAAAGACTTAATGACATCAGGTTCAGATGTACCGGACTCACCGAGGGACATTCCTTTGAGTTCAGAGTATCTGCTGAAAATGCTGCTGGTGTGGGAGTGCCAAGTGCACCAACAGAATACATAAAAGCCTGTGATGCCACATATCCACCTGGTCCTCCTAACAACCCTAAGGTGACAGACCACTCAAGCACAACTGTGTCACTTTCATGGACAAGACCCATCTATGATGGTGGAGCAGCCATCAAAGGATATGTTGTTGAGATGAGAGAAGAAGGAGATGAAGAATGGATAACCTGTACACCATCAACTGGTGTACAAGCAACACACTTTACTGTGAAAAAACTGAAGGAAAATGCTGAATACTATTTCCGCATCTGTGCAATTAACATTGAAGGAGTTGGTGAGCATGCTGATGTTCCAGGGTCTGTAGTTGCATCTGAAAGACTTGAGGCCCCTGAGATTGAACTTGATTCAGACCTTAGGAAAATGGTCAAGTACGAGCAAGTGCAACACTGCGTTTGTTTGTCACAATCAAAGGAAAACCTGAACCTGAAGTAAAGTGGTCCAAGATGGATGGCCCTCTTACTGAGCGTGCACAAATTGAGGTCACAAGCTCCTACACAATGCTTGTCATCGACAATGTCAATAGATTTGACACTGGCAAGTATGTGTTGACTCTTGAGAACCTTAGTGGTCAAAAATCAGCATTCATTAATGTCAGGTGTTGGACTCACCAAGTGCCCCTGAGAACTTTGAAGTCAAGGATATTAAGAGAGATTCTGTATCACTATCCTGGGAGCCTCCTATGATTGACGGTGGAGCTAAGGTCACACATTACATTGTGGAAAAGAGAGATAACACAAGACTGGCATTTACAAGTGTTTCAAATAACTGTGTAAGAAATTCCATGAAGATTGATGATCTTACAGAGGGTGGAATTTACTATTTCCGCGTCAAAGCTGTCAATGAGCTTGGTGTGGGTTTGCCAGCAGAAACAACAGAACCAATCAAGGTATCCCAAGCCCCCTTGCCTCCTGGCAAAGTTACAGTTGTAGATGTTACTCGTGACAGTGTCAGTCTCGCATGGGAAAAGCCTGATCATGATGGTGGTAGCAAAATCACAAGCTATACAGTAGAAATGAAAACCATGGGCGATGAGAAATGGACTGTATGCACTGAGATTAAAGCATTGGAAGCAACTATTGGTGGACTCACAACTGGTGAGGAATATTCATTTAGGATTACTGCTGTCAATGATAAAGGCAAGAGTGAACCTAAGCCACTGGCAGACCTGTCGTAGTAAAGGACATTACAATCAAACCTATCATCGATCTGATGTTCAACACATACAGTGTCAAGGCAGGAGATGATCTGAAGATTGATGTTCCATTCAGAAGCAGACCTGAACCTGAGGTGGCATGGAAAAAAGATGGAGCTGTATTGAAGCAGACAACTAGGGTGAATGTTCTTACAGCAAAAAATTCATCGAAAATTACTATCAAAGATGCAACCAGGGAGGACTTTGGGAAGTATGAGATCAATTTAACCAACACAGTTGGCAAGAAATCAGCCACAATAGCTGTTATCATCTTGGATAAACCTGGCCCACCAGGTGCAATCAAAGTAGATGAAGTGAGTGCTGACAATATTTCACTGTCTTGGGATGCCCCACTCTATGATGGAGGATGTCAAATCAACAACTATGTTGTGGAGAAGAGAGATACTACCACTACAACATGGCAGATAGTTTCAGCCACAGTTGCCAGAACATCAATTAAAGTTCCCCGCTTGACACAAGGCACTGAATATCAGTTCCGTATTGCAGCTGAAAATCGCTACGGCAAGAGCCATGCTGTGGACTCCGCTCCAATTGTTGCACAGTACCCCTTCGAGACACCTGGCCTTCCCACATCCCTCCATGTTGCCCATGCTACAAAGTCTGGCATTTTGGTTGCATGGGGTAAACCAGCCAGTGACGGTGGAAGTCCAGTCATTGGTTATCACCTGGAAATGAAAGACCATAGCAGTATTCTCTGGACAAAGATCAACAGAGGTCTCATTGCTGAAACAGAATACAAAGTGATTGGGATTGAGGAAGGCTTACTGTATGAGTTCCGTGTTTATGCTCAGAATATTGCTGGAATTGGACCTTGCACCAAAGCCTCTGAGCCTGTAGCTGCAAGAGATCCTTGTGATCCACCTGTTAACCTTGAGGTCATTGACATCACAAGAACTTCAGTTTCCATTACTTGGCAGGCGCCAGAAAATGATGGTGGAGCCAAGGTGACTGGCTACATTGTTGAACACAGGGAGCTTCCAGATGGGCGTTGGCTGAAATGCAATTTTGCCAGTCTCCAGGACACATACTTTGACATTACAGGCCTTACAGAGGACGTACAATATGACTTCCATGTTATTGCAAAGAATGCAGCTGGCTTACTCAGTGAGCCATCACTGAGCACAGGTGCCATCACAGTCAAGGATGAGGTGGATTCACCTCGCATTGAGTTGGAAGACAGGTTTAGGCAATTAGTAGTTGTCAAAGCTGGAGATATTTTGAGAATTGATGCAGATATTTCTGGGCGCCCACGTCCAGTCATTGCATGGACAAAGGATGGTAAAGAAATTGATGCCAAGGCAAGAGTGGAGATTACTTCAACACACAGCACCACCACATTAATAGTCAGAGACACTATTAGAAGAGACACTGGCCAGTACATTGTAACTCTACAGAACGTTGCTGGTACAAGGTCCTTGGCTGTAAACTGTAAGGTCCTTGACCGCCCTGGACCATCCTCTGGACCATTGGCAGTCACTGGTCTAACAGCAGAGAAGTGCACTTTGACCTGGGGACCACCTCAAGAAAATGGTGGTGCAGAAATCATGCACTACATTGTTGAGAAACGTGAAACCAGCCGTCTCGCCTGGACTTTAGTATATGGAGATATGAAGGCTACAACATGTAAAGTCACTAAACTGCTTAAAGGAAATGAATACATCTTCAGAGTAAGGGGAGTGAACAAATATGGAGACGGTGAAGCCCTAGAGAGTGAGCCCACTAGAGCCAAGAATGCATACACTGTCCCTGCAGCACCAACATATGTTGAAATCACCAGTATCACAAGTGATGCAATGACAATCTGCTGGGAAAGACCTGAATCCGATGGAGGAAGCAGCATTTATGGCTATGTTATTGAAAAACGAGAGAAAATTGGATTGCGCTGGGTACGTGTGAACAAAAAGCCTGTGTATGACCTCAGAGTCAAGGCATCCAATCTCCGTGAGGGTGCTGAATATGAGTACAGAGTTTATGCAGAAAATGCTGCAGGCTTGAGTCTCCCAAGTATTCCTTCCGAACTAACAAAGGCGGAGGATCCCCAATTCCTGCCATCTCCACCACCTAAACCTAAAGTTATTGACTCCTCCAAGACTACTGTTACTCTTTCATGGAACAAGCCATTGTTTGATGGTGGTGCTCCTGTGACTGGATACTGTGTTGAATATCGGAGAACAGATGAATATGATGATGACTGGTGTGTCGGTGTTTCAAACACAAAAACACTGAATTCACCATCGTTGGATTAACTTCTGGAGCAGAATATCTGTTTGTGGTCAAATCTATCAACAAGATTGGTCTCAGTGAGCCAAGCCCCCCTACGGATCCACAGGTGGCTAAAGAGAGAGAAGAGGAACCAGTATTTGATATCAGCAATGAAATGCGAAAGACAATCATTGTAAAGGATGGCAGTTCATTCACTCTAACTGTGCCATTCAGGGGCAAGCCTGTCCCTAATGTTATGTGGACCAAGGCTGCTGTTGATCTGAGAGTGAGGGCCAGTATTGATACCACTGACACATTCACATCTATCACAGTGGAACAAGCAACAAGAGATGACTCTGGAAAATATATTGTGACTCTCCAAAATATAGCTGGAAAAGTTGCATGCACATTAAATGTCAGGGTTCTTGACTCTCCTGGGCCACCATCTCATGTTGGGGTCAAGGATGTCACAAAGACATCTGCAACAGTTACATGGGATACCCCAGATAATGAAGGCGGCGCTGCTGTAAAGAACTACCTTGTTGATATTCGTGAGGCAAGCAAAAAGGGATGGACCAGACTCACAGATACCTGCCATCGTCTGACCTACAAAGTGACAGACCTGGTGGAGGGAGGAGTGTACTACTTCAGAGTCACTGGTGAAAATGAATATGGAGTTGGTGTATCAGCTGAGACCAAAGATGGAGCAAAGATTACAGGTATACTAAAATTGAAAATCTAAAACAAAATTTAATTTAAGATGTTTTTTTTTTTTATTATATGATGTTATTAAAATGTCCATGTTTGTTGATTTCAGAAAAACCCAGCCCACCAGCATCACTTGGAGTCACCGATATCACCAAGGAAAGTGTTTCACTTGCATGGGGAAAGCCTGAGCAAGACGGAGGTAGCAGAATCACCAGTTACCAAATTGATGCTCTTGAGAAGGGTCAGGATAAATGGGTGAATGTTGGTGTCACCAAGTTCACCCACATTGTGGTCTATGGCCTGACGCAAAATGCTGAATACTTCTTCAGAGTTCGTGCTGAAAACCACGCTGGATTCAGTGATGCTAAAGACATGATTCTGCCTGTAACAGTTAAAGACCAGCATGGTAAGTTTTTCCCCAGTCCTACATTTTATTTTTTGGGGCAGGTAGCAAACTAGTGAACTGGGTACAAAATTAAAAATATGCTGTTCTGCCCCTGAACAAGGCATAACCCACTGTTCCAATATAAATAAGTACTTGCCTTGTTAAATAAATAAAAAATCACAAATGAATAAGTGTGTAAAATCCAAGGTATTATGGTTAAAAAAAAATATATATTCTTACATACAGAGTGTTTCATTTTGATTTGACATCTTCAAATAGATAATAATTATTACTTTTCCTTAATAATGATCCATATTCTTTCAACAGAACCTCCTGAGATCAACATGAAGATGTTCCCTCACAATACAGTCTATGTCAGAGCAGGATCAAACCTGAAATGTGAGATCCCACTTACTGGTAGACCAATGCCAAAGGTTTCTCTTTCAAAGGACAATGTTGCACTGAAGTCAACTATGAGATTCAACTCTGAAGTAACCCTGAATACCTCATCATTACTCTTCGTGAGAGCATTGCTATTGATTCAGGAAGGTATGACATCTGTGCCTCCAACACAAGTGGAACCACCAAGTCTTTCGTTAACATTGTGGTCCTGGATAGACCAAGCGCCCCAGTTGGTCCTGTTGAAATGACTGACGTGACAGAAGACAGTGTGAGTCTGAAGTGGTGTCCTCCTCGTTATGATGGTGGAAGCACCATTTCAAATTACATCATCCTCAAACGTGAAACAACCAATGCCAACTGGACTGAGATCTCCTCGGCTGTCGCAAGATGCACCATGAAAATCATGAAGCTTGCAACAGGACTGGTGTACCAGTTCAGAATCAGAGCTGAGAATCGCTACGGCATCAGTGAGCACATTGACTCTCCAACCGTCAGAGTGGATCTGCCCTACAGTGAGTTTTATACTACTCTATTAATTCATATTTTATGATTGTATTTCTTATATAGATCTGCATATTTAAAAAAATAAAAATACAGAATATACTAAATATTATTTTCTTTCATTTTAGCCATCCCTGTAGCTCCATCAGCTCCTATGGTTACATCTGTAACCAGAGAGAGCATCACTGTAGCCTGGAAGGAGCCAGCCTCCAATGGAGGAAGCCATGTTTTGGATACCACCTGAAATAAAGGATAGAAACAGCATCTGTTGGCAGAAGGTTAACAAGACTGTTATCCGTGCCACACACTACAAAGTGCCAAACATTGCTGCCGGCCTCATCTATGAGTTCAGGGTTACAGCAGAAAACGCAGCTGGATGCAGTCCACTCAGCAAAATCTCAGACGCAGTACTTGCAATTGATGCTTGCGGTAAGTCGACTTGGTTACTGTCATTTTGTGATTGAATACCATTGTGTGTCCTCTAAACTTTACAAATCAACTACTGTATCTGAACCTCCACATCTGTTTTTGCAGAGCTCCAACCAATGTCAGGATCACTGACATCACAAAGACTTCCATCAGCATTGCATGGCAGAAGCCCAATTATGATGGTGGTAGCAAGATCACAGGATACCTGATTGAGAAGAAAGAAGGCCAGAAGGACAGATGGACGAAGGCTAACTTGACCAACGTTTCTGAAACACATTATACTGTGACAGGACTTACTCAGGATGAGACCTATGAATTCAGAGTCATGGCAAAGAATGCAGTTGGATCAGTTAGCAATCCATCCATCATTGCAGGCCCTGCAACTTGCGTGGATACATATGGTGGGTTATGTTCCAAATATGATAAAAGTAGGAATTTAAGATTTAATTGAACTTCCATTGAATTAATGTAATGTCATCTTATGTGTTATCTCATAGGTGCCCCTGAGATTGAAATTCCTGATGAATATCGCGAGGTTGTGAAACACAAAGCTGGAACCACTGTCGAGCTTAGATTTGGAATCATTGCCAAACCAGCGCCTACAATTGAGTGGTACAAGGACGGAAAGGAACTTGAGTCCAGGGCCCAGGCTCAGCTGGTACAGAAGAACGCTGCTGATAGTTCCACTCTTATCATCAGAGATACCACACGTCTCAACTCTGGAACATATGAGATGAGATTGAAAACTCTTTGGGCTCAGCATATGCCTATGTCAGAGTACAAATTCTGGGTGTGTATTGCTCCTTATCATTTTTATTTTGGTACCTATATTTAATAATAATAATAATACATTGAATTTATAATGTGCAGTGAATGCATTAAAATAAATAAAAACAGCACACATCTAGACAGAAACTGACACATTATTATTAAAGGAGCAATCTGAATAGTTACTCAATATCTCTAATTAGCAAATAACCAAAACAATTAATGTGCAAAGTGACATAGTATTATTCAAATGTTTTGTCATTATTAGATAAACCAGGACCACCACCTGGCGAGATTCAGCTCAAGAAGGTCACTGCTAACAGTATCACCATCATGTGGGATCCTCCTGAGGATGAGGGTGGCGCAATGGTAACCCACTACATTGTGGAGAAACGGGAGGCCAGTAGAATTCAATGGTCCATTATCTCTGAGAATTGGGCGGAATGTATTGTGAATGTCCCAAGACTGATCAAAGGCAATGAGTACATCTTCAGAGTCCGGGAGTTAACAAATATGGAGTTGGAGACCCACTGGAATCTGAACCCGTAGAAGCAAAGAATGCATTTGGTAAGGATAAAACATAGCAACATCTGTCCAGCTACCTGAACATATTGTATTTTGGTCCTAACATGCATGAATATATTTTTTGCAGTTCCTCCAAGTCAACCTTCCAAGCCTCAAGTCACCATGATCACACACTCTTCAATGACGGTGGTATGGGAAAGACCTGGAATTGATGGTGGAAGTGACATTGATGGATATTACCTGGAAAAACGAGAGAAGACAAGCTTGCGTTGGTTCAAGGTTATCAAAAACACCATTCGTGATACAAGACAGAAAGTCAGCAACCTGCTCACTGGAAAGGACTATCAATATCGCGTATGTGCTGTCAATAAGGCTGGAGCTGGTCCATACTCCAAAGAGTCTGACCTCTTCAAAGCTGCTGATGCAGTTGGTAAGTTATTCTCCTCATTGCCATCCTGGAACATAACATTTACATTTGGGTTATTTGGCAGACACTCTTATCTACAGCAACTTACAGTCAGAACATAGCATGTTTCATGTTTCTTCTACTACTTGTTCATTACATTTCTCTTACATTTGACAATGTATTTTTTTCTAATTTTAGACCCACCAGGTGAACCAACCAAACTCAGAGTGGTCGACTCCACCAAAACATCCATCACCCTGGGCTGGGTGGCGCCAGTGTATGATGGTGGCAGCGAGATCACCAGCTACATTGTTGAGCAGATGAACTCTGAAGAAAGGGAATGGGTGTCATCAGCCACAATGGAGAAGTGAGGACAACAGAGTATGTTGTGAATCACCTGAAACCAGGAACCTATTACTTCTTCCGTGTATCTGCAGTCAACTGTCTGGGACCCAGTCAACCAATCGAGATGTACCAGCCTGTTCAATCCAAGGATATTCTTGGTTCGTATTCAAATATTCACAACATTCTATTAATATGTTAACATTGTATTTACTTAACTTAGTAACAAATCTCTTACCTATTTTTCTTTCTTTCCCTATCCGTCTAACAGAGGAGGCCGATCTTGATTTGGATGTTCCCATGACAACTCAATACACTGCCAAGGCAGGAAGGGATATTGAGGTGTTTATTCCACTGAAGGGCAGACCTGCACCAAACTGTACATGGAGAAGACATGACAAGAACATGGCCAGCGATGCAAGATACACTATCACAAGCACAGAACGTACAACAGTTCTTGTCATTCCAAAGGTCACCCGCGACGACTGTGGCAAATACTACCTGGAGATTGAGAATGGTGTTGGAGAGTCCAAGTTCATCACTGTGTCTGTTAAGGTTCTTGACACCCCATCCACTTGCCAAAAACTGATCATCAAGAATGTCACCAGAGGCAAGTTGACCCTGAGCTGGGATGCTCCTCTGATCGATGGTGGTTCCCCAATCACCAACTACATTGTGGAGAAGAAAGACGCTAACAACAGAGCGTATACAGTCGTGTCATCAGAATGCCCCAACACATCATACAAGATCGACGGTCTGTCAGATGAAATCGCCTACTTCTTCAGAGTGTCTGCTGAGAATGAGCATGGTACTGGTGATACATGTGAGACTGCAGAGCCAGTCAGGGCCACTGAGACCCCCGGACCAGTCAAAGAGCTGGTCATGACAGACGCTACTAAGACATCAGTGACTCTTCACTGGAACAAGCCTGACCATGATGGAGGTAGCTACATTTCAGACTATGTCATTGAGACAAAAACTAAAGAGGAAGAAACCTGGACTGTTGCTACAACATGCAAACGTTGCACATGTGAAGTTAAAAACCAGAAGGAAAATTCTGTTGTGAACTTTAGAGTGTTTTCTAAGAATGAGAAGGGCATCAGTGACTTCTCTGAGATTGGGCCCATAACAGTAAAGGAGTTCATTATTCCACCTGAGGCCAACATGATAGATTATCCAAATGGCGAACTCTTTGTTCGTGTCGGTCAAAACATCCATATTGAAATGCCATTTAAGGGTAAACCAAAACCATCTGTTGGATGGATGAAGGAAAACATTCCTTTGAAAGAAAGTGAACAGATTCGCTTCCGTGAAACAGACAACAAAGTGTCTATAACAGTCAGAAGTGCAAAGAAAGAGAATGCAGGCCTATACACATTGGTTCTGAACAACAAGCTTATCAAGAACTTCTTTGACATCAATGTGATCACTCTCGGACCCCCCTCTGTGCCAGTTGGACCGGTCCGATTTGATGAGATCAAAGCACAGGGCATCATTATATCTTGGGATGAACCACAGGACAATGGAGGTGGAGACATCACTTGCTACAGTGTGGAGAAACGAGAGACGGCCCAGGCTAACTGGAAGATGGTTTGCTCCAGTGTGGTGAGGACAACGTTCAAGATACCCAACCTGGTCAAGGGCACAGAGTACCAGTTTAGAATACGTGCAGAGAACAAATATGGAGTGAGCGATCCTTTGAATTCACCAGACGTGATCGCCCAACACCAGTACATGCCACCAGGTGCACCAGGAAAACCAGTCACATACAACATTACCAGTGATGGCATGACTATCCAATGGGAAGCACCCAGCTTTGATGGTGGCTCACCAATCACTGGCTACCATGTTGAAAAGAAGGACAGAAACAGCCTGCTGTGGACTAAAGTCAAATTCCAGCATCATCTCTGCCCGTGACTACAGAATCATTCAGCTGATTGAAGGACTGGAGTATTCCTTCAGAGTCTATGCAGAGAATAATGCTGGCCTGAGTCCCGTCAGTGAACAGAGCAAACATGCCCTTGCAATCTCCCCAGTTGGTGAGTATAAAATATTTATGACTGTCTATGACAGCTGTTGTAATGTCTTGTGTAGCTGTTATAAAGGCTTTATGAATGCATACATAATAGGGACTACAGTAAAGGTTACCTTGTTGTTTTTTCCTCAATGAACAGTCTGCTATCATGAACATACATTCTTTATGAACATACACTACTTTAGCAACCTGACCTTTCCTTTCCCCCTAGATCCACCTGGTACTCCTAACGTCATTGATGTCACAAGAGATACTGTCACTCTCAAATGGGATATACCCAAGAAAGATGGAGGATTTAAGATTGTGGCATACAGTGTGGAGAGACGTCAAGGCAGAGGCAAATGGTTGAGATGCAACTTCACAGACATTAGTGATTTGCAATTCACCATCACCGGACTTTCTGCTGGTGATCGCTATGAATTCAGAGTGATTGCCAGAAATGCTGTCGGCACAGTCAGTCCACCCTCACAGTCTTCTGGCTATGTCATGACAAAGATGAAAGTGGTAATTATACATTATATTAAATAAACATTATACTGTACATTATACAACCTTTTTATTTTGTCTGACTAAGTTTGTCTCTATGTGATTAAATTTATCATTAATGTCATGTTTTTGTGTCTTTCTCTGTTTAGTTTCTCCCGACATTGAGTTCAGAGCTGATACTGCTCTTGTGTACAAGGCTGGTGAAAACATCAAACTAAACTGTAGTATCACTGGTCGACCAGTGCCTCAGGTCATATGGTACAAGAACGGTGAAGAGATTGACAAGATGATGTTGATTGATATTACCACTAACATCGGCTCCAGCAGCCTGTTCATCAGAGATGCTGATCGCGACCACCGCGGAGTGTACATGGTGGAAGCCAAAACAGCTCTGGAACAAAGACAGAGAGTGTCAACATCAGAGTCTCAGGTTGGTTTATAGATAAAAAGAGTTACATTATTTATTTTCTCTCAAATTGTGATGAAAATGATTTAACAACAAGTGGATGGATTCATGCTTAACCATTAACAATGTATGCTTTCTTCAGATACCCCTGGACCACCTGAGGGACCAGTGCGTTTCACTGGTATCACTGCAGAAAAGGCAACTGTCTGGTGGAACCCCCAGAGAACGATGGATGTGCTGCAATCCTCTGTTATACAGTGGAAAAGAGAGAAACATCTAGGATCTCCTGGGCAATGATGACAAGCAAGTGTGAAGCTTGTTCATTCAACGCCACCAAGCTGATCAAGGGCAACGAGTACCAGTTCCGTATCTCTGCTGTCAATAAGTTCGGAGTTGGACGTCCACTTGACTCTGATTCATTCATTGCACAGATGCAATTCAGTAAGTTCCAAAACAACAAGATCTAAAGAGATGACTGACACATAATTATTTGTTATTAACTTAAATTGTTATGTTTAACTAAAACAAACAAATGTTTTGTTTCACAGCCGTTCCAGAAGCCCCAGGAACACCAGACGCCACAAATGTGACTGGAGACACAATCACAATAGGCTGGACAAGACCCAGATCAGATGGTGGAAATGAGATCAAACACTACATCCTGGAGAGACGTGAGAAGAAGAGTTTGCAATGGGTGAAGGTTTCATCCAAGAGACCAATCACTGAGCTCAGACACAGAGTGACACACCTGAACGAAGGTAATGAATATGAATTCCGTGTCATGGCTGAAAATGGTGCCGGAATCGGACCAGCAAGCAGCACATCAAGACTCTTCAAGTGCAGAGAGCCAACAAGCGCACCAAGTGCTCCTTCTCTGGTGAAGGTCACCGACTCCACAAAGACATCTGTCACCCTGGAATGGATCAAGCCTGTGTTTGACGGTGGAATGGAGATCATTGGCTATATCATTGAGATGTGCAAGGCAAGCCTTAATGAATGGCACCAAGTCAACAGAGCAACTTGCATCAACACAAGATACACCGCTAAAGGTTTAATGGCTGGAGAGGAATATAGGTTCCGTGTGCGTGCAGTGAATGGGTCTGGAAAAGGAGAAGCATGTGCAGTTCCTAATCCAGTGCAAGCTGTTGATAGACTGACGTCACCAGAAATCACCCTTGATGCAGACTTCAAACAGACACACGTTGTGAAGAACGGGCCACCGTCACTCTTCATATTGCCTTCTGTGGTAAACCAACTCCGCTGGCTACATGGACCAAGGCAGGTGGTGAACTTGGTGTTATGGCAGATGTCAACACAACTGACACATACAGTACCTTGACCATTGAGAGCTGTACCAGATTTGATTCTGGAAAATACACCTTGTTGCTTGAGAACAACGGGGCCGAAAATCTATCACATTGACCGTGAAGGTGCTTGATACACCTGGACCTCCAGGAGCTATCAGCTTTAAGGATGTGACCAGGGAGCTCTGACAATGCTGTGGGACGCTCCAGCCAACGACGGTGGAGCCCGTATTCAGCACTACATCGTAGAAAAGCGTGAGGCTAGTCGTCTCAGCTGGAAGTCAGTTAGCGAAAAATCCTCACGCCAAATGATCAGAATGACCAACCTAGAAATAGGTGTACCTTACCTGTTCAGAGTCATCGCTGAAAATACATATGGCAGGGGAGAACCCTGTGAGATGATTGAACCGATCACTGCAACTGAGGTCCCTGCTCCACCCAAGAGTCTTGACGTTATTGACACTACTAATTCTACTGCTATCTTGGCCTGGCTGAAACCTGAACACGACGGTGGCAGCCGCATCACAGGTTACATTGCTGAGGCCAAAGCAAAGGGCTCTGATCGCTGGGTTGTTGGCGGTCAAACCAAACACCTAAAGTTAGTCATTGAGGGCTTGATTGAGAACACAGAATATGACTTCCGCGTCAAGGCTATCAATGAGGCTGGTATCAGTGTCCCAAGAGATGCCTTAGCATCCGTTGTCATCAAGGAGCCCAAGATTGAGCCCACAGCAGATCTCAGTGGCATAAATAACCAGCTCATCACATGCAAGACTCACAATGCATTCACCATTGATATCCCCATCAGTGGCAGACCAGCTCCAAAGGCCACCTGGAAACTGGAGGAGATGAAGCTAAAAGAGACTGATAGAGTGATCATCAAGACTACTACAGAAAAGACCACCCTGGTGGTAAAAGACAGCAAAAGAGGAGACAGTGGAAAATACTACCTCACTCTGGACAATGCCGCCGGAGCAAAGACATTTGCTGTTACTGTCAACGTTGTTGGAAGACCCACTCCACCAGTAGGACCCATTGAAATCTCTGAAGTGTCATCAGAGGGCTGCTCATTGGCTTGGACAGCACCAGAGGATGACGGTGGAACAGATATCGACAACTACATTGTTGAGAAACGTGAATCTGGATCTACATCCTGGCAAGTGGTGAACTCAAGTTGTAAACGCACCACGATCAAAGTAAGCCATCTGACCAAATACATGGAGTACACCTTCCGTGTCTCTGCTGAGAGCAAGTATGGCGTGAGCAAGTCCATTGAGTCTTCAGCTGTTGTCATTGAGCATCCATTTGGTAAGTTCATGTACCTACATGTGTTAAAATCAATTTACATTTGCTTTAATGGTTTGAAAATGTGAAGACACTAATAATGAATTGTTTTGTCTTATTCTCAATATCAGTTCCACCAAGTCCACCAACCCGCCCAGATGTGGTGTCAGTATCTGCTACTGCTATTGGCATCAAGTGGGATCTGCCATATGCTGATGGCGGCAGCAAGGTGACTGGATACTGGATAGAGAAGAAGGAGAGAAACACCATTCTTTGGGTCAGGGAGAACAAACTTCCATGCCTGGATACCCAATACAAAGTCTCTAGTCTCATTGAAGGCCTGGAGTACCAGTTCAGAGTTTATGCTATGAATATTTCTGGTCTCAGCAAAGCCAGTGAGGCCTCAAGACCAGTAGTGGCTTTGAACCCAGTCGGTAAGTGCAACATTCAAAGGACATTTTTCTAAATATTTGGACTCTGGAATGTTCCATGTTGACATTTGACCTTTCACTGATTGTACATTCTCATTTGTCTCCATGTAGATCCTCCTGTTAAACCTGAGGTGACTGATGTCACAAGGTCCTCAGTAACTATTGCATGGGGTATACCATTCAATGATGGTGGCAGCAAGATTGTCGGATACATCGTGGAGCGCAAGCCATGGAGTGATGATGAGTGGGATAATGCCCACTGGTTGAAATGTAACTACACCACCATCACAGAGACTCACTTCACAGTTGGAGGACTGGGTGAAGCAGAAATCTTTGAATTCCGTGTCATTGCCAAAAATGGAGCTGGAGTTCACAGTGCACCATCTGAAACAACAGGACCGATCACCTGCAAGGATGAATACAGTAAGATACTACTGTTAGATAATGTTACGTTACTGTCAAGTTTATGCATATGTATATATATACACATATTTATATATTAATATATATATATATATTATTTCATAATTTATATTTTATTTTTGTCTTATAGCTCCTCCCAAGGCTGAACTTGACAGCTCTCTTGTTGGAGAGCATGTCACTATCCGGGCTGGATCAGACCTGGTCCTTGATGGTGTAATTGGTGGTAAACCCGAACCCATAGTATGGTGGGCCAAAGGTGACAAGGTGCTGGAGCTGGGAGAGAAATACTCCCTGACATACACCAGTTCAAGAGCCATGGCCATCATCAAGTCCTGCAACAGAAATGACACTGGAAGATATGTTCTGACCGTGAAGAACGCCAGTGGAACCAAGACAGTGGCTGTCAATGTTAAAGTACTCGGTAAGAACATGGAAACAAATTGGAGCTCAACAAAATGTCTTCTTACACTGACTATTACCATAATAACACATTTGTATGTTTCAATCTGTATTTCCAGATACACCAGGGCCTCCTGAGGACAAGATCACAATCACCAGGGTGACAGAGGAGAAGTGCACTGTGTCTTGGAAGTGGAGGACGGTGGAGATCTGGTCACTCATTACATTGTTGATAGGCGTGAGACCAGCAGACTCAACTGGGTGATCATGGAGACTGAGTGCAAGACTCTGTCTTGTGTCAGCTCCAAACTGATCAAGAACAACGTAATCGTCTTCCGTGTCAGAGGAGTCAACAAGTTTTCGGACCTGGTGTGCCCTTGGAGTCCGAGCCTGTCATCGCCAGAAACCCTGCATACAGTAAACACAGTGCATCCAGTGGCCATCTCATTTTAGTAGATTCAAAACAATTTTTAGTCTGATTCTAAGGAAAACCCTTATTAAACATGATTTTTTTACATCATTGCAGCTATCCCATCACAACCTGGAGCACCAGAGGTCACGGCTGTAGGAAAAGAGCACGTCATCATTGAATGGATGAAACCTGAGAGTGATGGTGGAAGTGAGATCAAGAATTACCTGGTGGACAAACGTGAAAGAGCAGCTCCAGATGGACCAGGGTCAATAAGACCTTTACCATCTACGACATCCGCCTGAAGATCTCTGGTCTGCTGGAAGGCAGTGATTACCAGTTCCGTGTTACAGCTGTGAATACAGCTGGAAACAGCCAGCCCAGTGAAGCCTCTCAGTATGCCTACTGTAGAGAGCCAACATGTAAGTTTTTTAAATGTTATCTTTATTTTACTAGGCAAGTCAGTTTAAGAACAAGTTCTTATTTTCAATGGCAGCCTAGGAACAGTGGGTTAACTGCCTGTTCAGGGGCAGAACAACAGATTTGTACCTTGTCAGCTTGGGGATTTGAACTTGATACCTTTCTGTTACTAGTCCAAAACTCTAACCACTAGGCTACCCTCCCGTCCAGTGATCAAACAGTCATTGTCTTATAATCCATCTTTATAATCTTACCGTTTTTGTTTCTAAAAGTTGACTTATGGTTGACTTTTGAAACACTGAAAACTACTACTGCTGTTGAATAACCCATACTGTATTTTGTCTTTACCGATTCCAGACACTCCAGCCTCTCCTTCAATTCCACGTGTGATAGATTCCACCAAGCATAGCATTAGCCTGCAATGGACCAGACCAATGTATGATGGTGGTGCTGATGTTGTTGGCTACGTGGTGGAGGTGCTTGAGGAAGGAACCGAGCAGTGGTACAGGGCCACTCAGAAGACTCTGAAGACCAATTCGTTTGTTGCCGCTGGACTTCAAAGCAACAAGAAGTACAGCTTCCGCGTCGCAGGAGTCAATAGTAATGGCACTGGGGAATTCAGCGAACCAAGTGTGGAAATTGAGCCGGTTGAGAAACTTTGTAAGTTTGTTTTTATGCTTTTACTGTCAATACTTCACAATGGCAGCATTAGTAATGTAAATGGTAACTTGGTACAACTGCCGTTTATACCAATGTCTACATTGAAGCCCAGCCACTCCTTTACACTTTTACAGTTTTTATACATATGTTGTTAACATGCTGTCATTTTGGTCCCAACAGCAATCCCTGATCTTGATCTTCCTGATGATCTGAAGAAGACTGTGTGTCTGAGAGCTGGTAACACTCTGAGGCTGTTTGTCAATGTGACTGGAAGACCTGCACCAGTATTGACCTGGAGGAAACCTGGCATTGACCTGCAGAGCCGTGGGTTCATTGATACAACTGACAGTTACACTCAACTGATTGTTGAGAAGGTCCATCGTTACGATTCTGGCAAATACACCATTGAGGCTGAAAATCCATCTGGCAAGAAATCAGCAACCATTCTCGTCAAAGTTTATGGTATGTTATGCGGTTACGTTGTCATACTTAAGATGGTTAAATGATTAAGAACTATCTGTAAACCATATAATTATTTAAAGAATAGTGAATTATATGATCTCTGTGCTGTGAACAGTCAGTTAATCCTTTCTGTATTTTCCAGACACTCCTGGACCACCCGGTTCAGTTAGAGTCAAAGACTACACAAAGGAGTCTGTCGTCATCACATGGGATGTACCAAGTATTGATGGTGGAGCCCCTGTGAACAACTACATCATTGAGAAACGTGAAGCTTCAATGAAATCCTACAAGACCGTTACAACAGAATGCAGGAAGACCTTGTTCAGAATCTCTGGCCTGGAGGAATCAGTACACTACTTCTTCAGAGTGTTACCAGAGAACATATATGGTGTTGGAGAACCATGTGAAATCCCTGAATCAGTGTTGATCTGTGAAGTTCCCAGCCTTCCTCAGGATCTGCACATTGTGGATATCGGCAAGACCTCAGCAATCCTGAACTGGGAAAGACCTCTTCACGATGGTGGAAGCAGACTGACGGGTTACGTCATTGAAGCTAACATCGTTGGATCAGACAGATGGAGTGCAGTGGCCACCGTTAAACAGTCCATGTCCCAGCACACCGTCACTGGTCTGACAGAGAAGGAGACGTATCTCTTCAGAATCAGAGCTACAAACAGCAGAGGAGTCAGCGAGCCTAGGGAGATTACAGGACCTGTGGTCATTCAGGAACAACTACGTATGTTATATTCTGAATAATATCTGATATACATGGCAGTTAATCTATTTAAAATATGGGGTTTGATACATCTTCGAGATGTTCTAATTTTCAAAAATCATCTTTCCTTTTACAGTGGCACCCTATATTGATCTGACCGGCATTCCACAGAAGATTGTCCATGTGCCAGCCGGTAAACCAATCAACATTAATATTCCTATAAAAGCCCAACCTGCTCCAGTTTGCAGCTGGTCCTTCAATGGTACAAAGATGAAGGATAGTCTTGACCGGGTTAAGATTGAGTCTAATGGAAAATACACCAAACTGACTGTGCGTGAGACAACCATTGATGACACTGGTAGCTACACTCTTCAAGTGAAGAATTCCATAGGAACTGCAACAGAGATACTCAAAGTTATCATTCTTGGTAAGTGTGTGTGTTCTTGGAAAGCTTCCATACTTGTGTTTGTGCGTTCTTATGTTTTTGTTACTGCGTCATGTATTGGAAAATTTGAAGTACTAACCGTCTGCTTATTTCTATCTAGATAAACCTGGAATACCCATTGGACCAATCACAGTTGATGCTGTTGATGCCACATCGGTAACGGTCAGCTGGGAGCCACCAGAGAAGGATGGCGGTGCCAACGTCAGTGGCTATGTTGTTGAGCAGCGTGACGCTCACCGCCCCGGATGGCTACCAGTGTCGGAATCTGTCACAAGACCCACATTCAAGTTCACCAGATTGTCTGAGGGAACTGAGTACGTGTTCCGTGTGGCTGCAACCAACCGCTTCGGCATTGGAGGATTCTTGCAGTCTGAAGTTGTTGAATGCAAGAGTCTCAAGAGTAAGTCATCATAAATCATAAAACACATTAAATTCCACCTTTTGACAATATGTATTATACACTATGATTTAAACACCAAAACAGTGAGAAAAGTGCCCAAATTTGTGGACTTAGTTTTTACCCTTTTTTCGTGATATCCAATTGGTAGTTACAGTCTTGTCCCATCTCTGAAACTCCCGTACGGACTCGGGAGAGGCGAAGTTCGAGAGCCATGCATCCTCCAAAACACAACCCATCCTCCGAAACACGACCACATTGCTCGTTTAACCCGGAGGCCAGCCGCACCAATGTGTCAGAGGAAACACTGTACAACTGGCGACCGAAATCAGCATGCATGTGCCCGGCCCACCACAAGGAGTTACTAGAGCACGAGGGGCATAGCAGTCACTACAGACCCTGGTTCAACCCCAAGCTGTGTCACAGCCGGCCAAACCTTCCCCTAACCCGGACAATTTTGCACTGCCTCTGTGGATTGAACCCGGGTCTGTAGTGATGCCTCTAGCACTGCGATGCAGTGCTTTAGACAGCTACGCCACTCGGGAGGCCCAGTTTTGATGAAGTTAAAGAAACGAGATGATGGTGGGCGTAACTGATCTAATGTGAAATCTCTAATCTCTCCACAGCCGTACCCAGTGCACCAAACAGACCTGATGTACTGGATGTGACTCATGAAGGAATGACCATCACATGGCAGTCACCAGAAGAAGATGGAGGGTCCCAGGTGTCTGGATACATAATTGAGCGCAAAGAGGTCAGATCTGAAAGGTGGATGAGCATCGTTAAGAACCCAGTCACCATGACCAGATACAGATCATCTGGTCTGTGCGAAGGCAATGAGTATGAGTTCCGCGTGATCGCCCTGAACTCAAGAGGCTCAAGCAAACCCAGTATGGCATCTAAACCAGCTATCGCCATGGATCCCATTGGTATGCCTCTGTAATCCTGTACCTTGTTTGTCATATTAAAACATTGAAATAAGCAGTAAATTATGTAATTACTATTTTTTACTATTTTGCAATGTGTCATTCAACTCAATGATTTATGGATCAAAATTCCGCTGTTACTTTCACCCATTTTCAAACTTGTATGCATAACCAAACTATTCTATTTGTTGTCTTTATCTAAACAGAGCCTCCTAGCACACCACAGTTCCCCATGGTTACAGACACCACCAGAACTTCTGTGTCTCTGGCTTGGAGTCCTCCTGAGGAAGAGGGTGGTTCCGTCGTCACTGGTTACCTGATTGAGATGCAGAAGGTGGACCAGGTGGAATGGACCATGTGCAACACGACACCCATAAAAATCTGTGAATACACTCTGACACACATGCCTCAGGGAGCTGAGTACAAGTTCCGTGTGATGGCCTGCAACGCTGGTGGACCCGGAGAGCCAGTCGAGATCCCAGGAATCGTCAAGGTTATAGAAATGCTCGGTAAGAGATTAAATATGTGTTTAGAGTGCCATGAAGAGCTGTATTTTGTATTTTGCTTTTGAAGCTTGTGTCAAATGTGAACTAATCTAATGATGTTTGTATGATTCATTTCAGACTATCCTGACTACGAACTGGACCCCAAATACGAGGAAGGCTATGTGGTCAGACAAGGAGGAGTCATCAGGCTGTCTGTGCCAATCAAGGGTAAACCAGTCCCTATCTGCAAGTGGACAAAGGAAGGCCGAGATGTGTCTCACCGAGCTATGATCGCCACCAATGATGATATCACTGAACTTGTGATTAAAGAAGCCCACAGAGATGACACTGGAACATATGACCTGGTCCTGAGAACAAATGTGGCAGAAAGGCTGTCTACATCAATGTTAAAGTGATTGGACGTCCAGACTCACCGGAGGTCCCCTTGAGTTTGATGATATCCAGGCTCGCTCTGTAAGAGTCAGCTGGAGACCTCCCTCTGAAGACGGTGGCTCTGATATCCTGGGTTACATCGTTGAAAGGCGTGAGGTATCAAAGGTAGCATGGTACACTGTGGACTCAAGAGTGGTGGACACAGCTCTGGTGGTCAAGGGGCTGAAGGAGAATGTTGAATACCATTCAAGATCACTGCTGAAAACCAGTTTGGTGTGAGCAGATCTCTCAAATCAGATGAATGTGTCACTCCAAAGACACCGCTCTGTAAGTATTTTTGAATATTCATAATTATTTTTCTGCAAATATAAAATGTGTTTTCTTGTTAGTTATCATTCCTCAGTTCTTCTATTTACAATTATGCAAATTTTTTCTAAACAACAGCTCCTCCAGAACCTCCAATCAACCCACCAGAAGTTATGGATGTCACAAAGAGCACTGTTGCTCTATCTTGGGGCAGACCAAAGGATGATGGTGGCGCCCGCATTACAGGATATTACGTTGAGAGGAGAGAGGTGTCCACAGAGAAGTGGGTGCGTCACAACAAGACACACATCACCACTACAATGTACAGTCTCACTGGACTCATCCCTGATGCGCTGAATATCTGTTCCGTGTCGTGGCACAAAACGACATCGGTCAGAGTGAACCTGGACCAGTATCTGAAAATGTTATATGCAAAGATCCATTCGGTATGTATTTAATAGGCCTTTCGATTATATATTTAAAGCTGCAATATGTACCTTTTTGGGTGACCCGACAAAATGAACATAGAAATTATAGTTATAGATCTGTCAATCTCATTGAAAGGAAGTATAAGAAGTGGTAGATCTGTTCTATGTGTGCTAATTATATGCTTCCTGTTCTTAAGTTTTGTTTTTGCGTCTTTTACGTTCATTTCAAACAGCTGAAATTACAATATATTTGGTTATGGAACAGATATTTCACAGCGGTTTAGATGGTACAATGATTTTCTAATGACGTCTTGTTTTGTCAAAAACTGAAATTAGGCGAATATTCAATTTTAGCAAACAGGAAATGAATTGCACCTTTAATAATACATATAAATATTATAAATAATACAATACTTAAATAAGATTTTTTTTGTAATTGCATGGTTACTTCTCTCTCTTTGAATAGACAAACCCAGTCAACCAGGTGAGATTGATATAATCTCCGTTGCCAAAGACTTTATCACTATTCACTGGCTGCGCCCAGAATGCGATGGTGGCAAAGAGATCCTGGGTTACTGGATTGAGTTCAGACAGGCAGGTGAAAGTGCCTGGAAGAAATGCAACAAGGAGCGTTCCAAGGACAGACAGTTCACCATGGGTGGTCTGATGGAGGCTACAGAGTACGAGTTCAGAATCCTTGCAGAAAATGAAACAGGAATGAGTAGACCTCGCAGGACTGCCATGGGCATCAAGACTAAACTGAGCTGTACGTTGGCATAATATTTTCAAAAAATACTCTAAGCGCCTTAGATTACAAAAATCATTGATTAAAATGCATCATTGCTTTTCATTCGAAATAATGTTCATGCTCTGTTTATGTTTCAACAGTGGGAGAGGCTCCTAGTCTCAAGGAAGACATGGCAGATGTCATCACAAAACTTGGTGAATCAGGAACTCTGACATGCCAGATTATTGGACGTCCCCTTCCTGACATCAGATGGTACAGATATGGCAAGGAGCTGATCCAGAGCCGCAAGTACAAGATGAGTTCTGATGGTCGCAATCATTCACTGACAGTGGCCACAGATGAACAGGAAGATGAGGGCATATACACTTGCAGAGCTGTCAATGAAGCCGGTGAAACAGAGTCCAGCGGCAAGCTGCGCTTGCAGGCTACACCTGCTTTCCACCCTGGATTCCCATTGAAGGAGAAATACACTGCAGGGTGTGGAACAAGTCTTCGTCTCCATGTTGTCTACATTGGCCGTCCAATTCCACAAATCATGTGGTTCTATGCAAAGAAGCCTCTCAACGCGTCTGAAAATGTGATAATTGAAAACACTGAGAGTTACACTCATCTGGTTATAAGGAATGTACAGCGCAAAACAAATGCTGGAAGATACAAGGTGCAATTGACCAACAAATTTGGAACTGTTGAAACCATACTCAAGGTTGAAATTCAAGGTAACAGTTTTTTTTAACTATTATTGTAATAATATCATTTGTAATTTTATAAACTGAACCAATTTTTTTACTTTTGTTTTCAGATAAACCTACCAAACCTGAGGGACCTATTGTTGTTGATGCTGTGTTGAAGAGTGCAGTGATCATCAGCTGGAAACCACCAAGGATGATGGTGGATCAATGATCACCAACTACATTGTGGAAAACGAGAAGCAAAGGAAGGCGAGCAGTGGCATCTGGTGTCATCGTCAGTCTCAGGAAACACTTGCAGGATTCAAATCTGATTGAAAATGCTGGATACTACTTCCGTGTTTCTGCTCAGAACCAATATGGAGTCAGTGAGGCACTTGAGGTTCCTGTGTTCTCATTATCAAAAGTCCATTCGGTAAGTATGCTTGTTGACAATGATAAATATAGCAAATAGATAATGTTTACTGTAACGATTAAGAGAATAATGCACTTCTATAAGATCGATCTCATTGTTTGTTCCTCAGAAAAACCTGGAATTCCCATGCAGCCTGTTGTCACAGAAGTGACCAAGATTCTTGTCTTGTGTTCTGGAAACCACCAAAAGACGATGGAGGTGCAAAGATAAAGAACTATTTCCTGAAAACGAGAGAAGAAACAGAACAAATGGATCACTTGTACATCCAATCAAATCCATGAGACACATTTCTCTGTAAAAGGCCTTCTTGAGGGCTTTGAGTATGAGTTCCGTGTGAAATGTGAAAACATGGGTGGTGAAAGTGGTTGGAGTGAGGTGTCAGAGGCCATCATTCCCAAATCAGGTCTCACAATGAAACCTCCTATCTTCAGAGAAGAAATGAGACCAGAAATGATTGTGAAGTTTAGATCCAATGCTACATTTGTCACCAAAATTGTTGGACATCCCATCCCTGCTGTGAAATGGTATAGGAATGGCAAAGAAATTGTTGCAGATGGTACCAAACTCAAATTGCAAGAATTCAAGGGAGGCTATTACCAACTTGTTATTGCTAATGCCGAGGACAGCGACACAGGTGTCTATCAAGTCAGGGCAACAAACCAAGGAGGATCCATCTCTACAACAGTGAATCTGACTGTTGAAGGTAAACATTTTTGATAGGCTGATGAAAAGTATTTTAAGGAAATTTTGTGTTAAACATACATATTTTGATTTAAAAAAGTTTGAAATCCCTTACATTTTATAAAAAATGTAGGTCATTTGCATTTATTTATTTATTAAGTATTGACATACTCAATTCATGTATATTCTTTATCTTTTCTCCTCCAGTTCCTGCCAAGATCCACCTACCTCAAGAACTGCAAGGCATGGGAGCAGTTCATGCTGTCAAGGGTGAAGTGGTTACCATTAAGATTCCAATCAGTGGCAAGCCCGACCCTCAAATACAATGGCAGAAGGGACCAGAGATCATGGGATCATCTGCTCACACTCAAGTGATTGTCACAAGATCATTTACTTCACTCGTCTTTCCCAAAGGAGTTCAGAAGAAGGATACAGGTTACTATGTAATCACTGCCAAGAACAGATTCGGAGTTGACAAACAGACCATTGAAGTTGCCGTGGCAGATGTACCAGATCCTCCTAAGGGCATTAAAGTCAGTGAAATCACTAGAGATTCCATCACTCTAACCTGGAGTCCTCCAGAAAAAGATGGCGGAAGCCCTATCATTAACTACATTATTCAGAAGTGCCCCACATCAGGTGACAGGTGGATCCGTGCAGGCCAAACCAACGAGCCTAAATACACCATGATCGCTCTGTTTGGCAAGACAAATACCAGTTCCGTGTCATTGCGGAGAACCAGTTTGGTCTGAGCGATCATTCTGAACCAACTGAGCCTGTTACAACAATAGAAGATAAATCTGTTATCAGAAACTACGATGAAGAAGTTGATGAAGCTAGAGAAATCACCAAAGAAGAGGCACCACATTCATCAAAGATCAAGATGGTGGCTGCACAGTACACAATTTCTGAAGAGCTGGCACGTGCCGGAACATTTGGCGTTGTTCATCGCTGTGTTGAAAACAAGTCCAAGAAGACATTCATGGCCAAGTTTATCAAGATCAAAGGTACTGATCAGGAGCTAGTTACTAGGGAAATTGAGACACTCAATCTTGCTAAACACCAGAACTTCATATACTTACATGAGTCCTTTGACAGTTTGGAAGAAATGGTCTTGATCTATGAGTTCATCTCAGGTGTGGACATCTTTGAACGACTTGGCACAGGCAACTTTGAGCTCTCAGAACTGGAGATTGTTAGATACCTGAGACAGGTGTGCTCAGCTCTGAAGTTCTTGCACAAACTCAACTATGCTCATTTTGAAATCAAACCTGACAACATTGTCTACACCACAAGAAAGAGCACAAATATCAAAATTATTGAAATGGGCCAGGCTAGATTACTGACTCCTGGAGAAAATATCAGAATAAATTTCACTGCACCAGAGTATTGTGCACCTGAAGTCCACTGCCATGGACTTGTCAGCACTGCAACTGACATGTGGTCAGTTGGTGTACTAACATATGTGCTCCTTAGTGGACTTAACCCCTTTGCAGCAGAATCAACCACAAAAATGATTGAGAATATCTCAAATGCAGAGTACATCTTTGACAGTGAGGCTTTCAAAGAGACCAGCCTCGAAGGTATGGACTTCTGTGACAGACTTCTTTGTAAAGATCTGAAGAAACGTATGACTGCTCATGAAGCTCTGGAACATCCTTGGCTTAGATTGAAGCTGGAGCACCTCAGCAAAAAAACTATCAAGACATTGAGACACAGAAGATACTACCAGACATTGGTGAAGAAAGAGAGAGAGACAATTGTCTCATCAGCTCGTGTTGCTTTTGGTGGTGGATTCAGGAGTTACAGAGGTTATGCAGTTGGCAAAGTCAAGATTGCGCACCCTGTAGAAGGTCTGAGAGCCGGTCCAGTCATGCATGGATCTTCAGAGGAAGGTGGACATGTCAGATTTGTTTGCAACATTGAAAATTATGATGAAACCACAAAAGCAACTTGGTACTTTGGCACTCGCCAGTTAACAGCAAGTCACAAATATGAAATCAGCTACATCAATGGAGTTGCTAGCATCTACGTCAAGGAAATTGAAACATCTGATGATGGTGTCTACAGATGCAAAGTCATCAGTCAGGATGGTGAAGATAATGCCTATGGAGAACTCTTTGTTGAAACTGTGAGATGCTACCGTGAACACTTCATTGGACGCTCACTCACAAAGAAGAGGAAGCTTGATAAGCAAAGACTTATGCAGAGACCACCAGACTTCACTCTGCCTCTGTACAACCGCACTGCTTACATCGGTGAAGATGTTCGTTTTGGTGTAACCATAACAGTGCATCCAGAGCCAACAGTAACATGGCTGAAGGCTGGACAGAAAATCAAACGAGATGATAAGAAGTACACTTTCATTAGTGACAAGGGTCTTTATCAATTGATGATCCACAATCTTGACCTTGATGACGATGCTGAATATACTGTTATGGCCCACAACAAGTTTGGTGAAGACAGTTGCACAGCACGTCTTACAGTGACACCTCACCCTGTTAGTGAAGACACCATGAGGCCAATGTTCAAACGGCTGTTGGCTAACGTGGAGTGTGTAGAGGGCCATAGTGTCCACTTTGACTTGAGAGTCTCTGGAACACCTGCACCAATCTTGAAGTGGGAGAAGGATGGCAGGCCATTGGA
Organism: Oncorhynchus nerka; assembly: GCF_034236695.1. Lineage (NCBI taxonomy): Eukaryota > Metazoa > Chordata > Actinopteri > Salmoniformes > Salmonidae > Oncorhynchus > Oncorhynchus nerka. The sequence goes on along the minus strand of NW_027039406.1, from coordinate 2,835 downwards.
ATTCAACCAACAAATAACAGTTGTTCAAGAGGATGTAGATTATCACGTTCTGCATGTCAGAGAAACTCTTGTTGAGGATTCAGGTCTTTACAAAGTTACCGCAACAAACTGTGTTGGATCAGTGAGTTGCCAGGCCACACTGAAGGTGGACCGCATTACATACAAGAGGAGAGAATATAAGAGTGAGGTGGAACAACAGAAATATGTTCAACAACAAATTGACAAGACACTGAAAATGGCACAACGCCTTTCCACCACTGAAGTTACTGGACTCAACCAAGTGGCTCAAGAGGCTTTGAAACACGCTGCAGACATATACAAGCCAGGAGTGAGCACCAAACACTGTGAGGGCGAATTTGATATCACAGAAGAAAAACCATTTGTACATATCGAGGAAAGGAAACTTCGCATGCCATATGAAATTCCTGAGTCACGTGTCCATGATGCAAGTGCTCTGGATGAAGACCTGTTGATTAAACACTTTGTACCTTTGTCTGACATGAAGTGGTACAAGAAACTTAGAGATCAGTATGAAATGCCTGAGCGGATGGAGAAGATTGTACAGAAGAGACAGAAACGAATTCGTCTCTCCAGGTGGGAGCAATTCTATGTCATGCCCCTTCCTAGAATTACTGACCAGTACAGGCCAAGATGGCGTATTCCAAAGCTGACACAAGATGACTTGGAAACAGTAAGACCAGCAAGACGGTCACCTTCTTTTGGATCCGAGGCATCCTTCAGGTCAAGAAGATGCTCCCTTTGTGATATGAGTGATGAAGAGCTTCTGCAGCCCATTGATGATTACCTGTCAATGAAGAAAGCTGAGGAAGAAAGGCTCCAACTTGAGGAGGAGCTTGAACTTGGCTTCTCTGCCTCCCCACAAGGCAGCCCTGTCCGGTTCGAGTTGTCTGCTCTGCGTCATAAAGAAAGTAAACATTTAGCAAGAAAGAAGAATCACAAGTAACCGAGCACAAGATCAAGAGAACAAAAGTTTCACAGTTCTTGAGGAGGAGAAGATCACTGTCTCCTACATACATTGAGCTGATGCGCCCTGTTTCTGAGCTTATAAGAACTCCTCGCCCATGTCCTCTGGAGCCAGAGGAGATCATCGAAAGGAGATCCCCCACCCCTGAGAGGACACGTCCACGCTCCCCCAGCCCCCCAGCTTCAGCTGAGAGATCCTCCCGCTCATCCTCAAGATTTGAGAGGTCAGCCAGATTTGACATCATGTCCAGATACGAGTCAAGAAAGGCTTCACTGAAATCTGAGCGCAAGTACCAGACAGTGACCCAAACACCCTTTAGCCTCGACCACGCCCCACGTGTGACTGTGAGAATGCGTTCCCATCGTGTCCCATGTGGTCAGAATACAAAGTTCACTCTGAATGTCCAAGCAAAGCCTGTTGGCTGAGATCCAGTGGTTTCATAATGGACAACTGATTCAAGAAAGTGAGAAGTTACGCTTCACAAACATGAGTGGAGTGCTGTCTATACAGATCCGTGATTGTCAGGCAGAGGACAGTGGCACGTATCGTGCTGTTTGTTCAAACTCAAAGGGAGAAGCGTCCGACTATGGTATCCTTGATGTTTCTGGAGGTGAATTCTCCACATATACATCACGTCGTAAAGATGAGGATGCTCCACAACCATTTGTTCCTGATATCACAAAGACAGACCATTACCACATATCATCCTTCAAGGCAGCTTCATCCTCAGCAACACATATGGAAGTGAAAGAAAGTAAATCAAAGTTAACTGAATCACGTGAAACATATGACAGATATGATTCATCTGAACGATTTATTTCTGCATCTGAAAAATATGCTGCATCCGCTAAGTATGCATCAACTGAATACTTATCATCTGCAGCATCCTTATCATCAGCATCTTCTGAAAGTTTGATTGACTGAAAGATACGTGTCAGGTGAAAGACATGCATCGTCTGAAAGATCTGAAACATATTCTTCAACTGAAACAAAAATTAGGGCTATGGAGGAGTCAGAAGTTGAGCAAGTGACTGTTCATAAAGTTAAGTCAACTCTGGCAGCCAGAATACTGACTAAACCACAGTCTGCAACAGTCAATGAAGGAGAGACTGCTCGATTCACTTGCGACATTGATGGCGAACCAGCACCAACTGTTACATGGTTGCATGAAGGACAAGTCATTGTATCCTCTCATCATCTTATGGTGTCTACCACACAGTACAAGTCTACGTTTGAAATTTCCTCTGTACAATCTTCTGATGAAGGCAGCTACACACTGCTGGTTGAGAATGCTGAGGGCAGACAAGAGACTCAGTTTAGTCTGACCATTTTTAGAGCAATTGTTGAAGAGGAGTTTTTGTCTCAATAAAGTCACCAGAGCCTGGATTCAAGTCTCCTGAACGAGTAGCTTCACCTACCAGTGTTCCCCAAACCCCAACCCCATTAATCAAGTCTCCTGAACCAATCACCTCACCTCCTAGGGTGAAGTCCCCTCCTCCTGTCAAGCCTCATGAACCAATCACCTCGCCTCCAAGGGTGAAGTCCCCTCCACCAGTCAAGTCTCCTGAACCAATCACCTCGCCTCCAAAGGTGAAGTCCCCTCCTCCTGTCAAGTCTCATGAACCAATCACCTCGCCTCCAAGGGTGAAGTCCCCTCCCCCAGTCAAGTCTCCTGAACCAATCACCTCGCCTCCAAGAGTGAAGTCCCCTCCTCCTGTCAAGTCTCCTGAACCAATCTCCTCCCCTCTAAGGGTGAAGTCGCCTCCTCCAGTCAAATCTCCTGAGCCAATCATGTTGCCTAAGGGAGTGAAATCACCTCCCAGAGTCAAGTCTCCTGAACCAGTTGTCTC
>NW_027039405.1:0-62251 GCF_034236695.1 Oncorhynchus nerka | reverse complement strand
CCACTTGAACCCAACATGATAACATGGTTGTTTTACTCAACCTTTCCATGTCACATTCAGTCCCATCCATCCGGTGTGTAAAACCTGTACACAGTGAGCCACCAGGCTAGACTATACAGTGCAACACTGAGACAATACATTTACACCTTGTGGTCTCCTTCACACCTGCAGATCCATAGGTGACACAAACACAGTGCATTGGGTGTAATGACTGCATTGTGACCATAGTCCATAGTCCTTACCCTGACCCTGGTCCTTTGGCACAGAGGCATGGGAGAGGGAGATGAGGAAGGGGCTTGTTTGCCCAGACACAATACCAGAGATTAGACTTTATTGCAATAAGCACCTTCCGCTTTCAGATCAATTAAAATTCTCACTTGACTATACATATTAGATTTGTGTGTGTGTGTGTGTGTGTGTGTGTGTGTGTGTGTGTGTGTGTGTGTGTGTGTGTGTGTGTGTGTGTGTGTGTGTGTGTGTGTGTGTGTGTGTGTGCGCGCGCACCCGCATGTATATGTGTGTGGTGGATCCAAAGCCAATAGTTGTGACCGTGGAGATGATTTTCTAGATATGAGGCTCGTGTTACAGAGCTCCTGTTCCTATTATCCTGCTCTGTCTGTCAGGGTCTCACTGCACTTGAGACAGCTGGCCCAGGAACCTGATCCACAGCCCTGGCTCCCCCAGGCAGCCAGCCCCCACCACCACCACCGCCACCCAGAGATCCCAACTGCCTGACAATACACACTACAAACACCCCACCTCTCTCCATACCATCACTCCTTTTCACTGCCAGAAAGACATACAAAAAAAAACTTAACTGATAGATCTGACTGGACACCGAAGGGAATAATGGGTAAGGTACAACTAAAGAAAAACTCAAGTGATGGATAGAACAGATAAAAGAGGAGAGTGGGGAGCATGCATCTGGAGGTGGAAAAGTACCTGAGACTATTTTGAAGTTTACTGTCATCAGTCCTGCCCTGGAGGCAGAACTGAGCGGTTTCTGCTAGATGGGCCAGCAGATATTGCCAATTATTTTAATGATTATTTCATTGGAAAAGTGGGCAAACTTAGGCAGGAAATGCCAACAACAAACGGTGAACAAATGTATTCAGGCATAAAAAACTAATAATGCAAGTTTGACTTTTGTAAAGTTAGTGTGGGAGAGGTGGATTTTTTTGTTATCGACCAATAATGACAAACCTCCTGGTATTGACAACTTAGATGGAAAGCTACTGAGGATGGTAGTTGACTCTATAGCCACTGCGGTCTGTCATATTTTTAATCTGAGCCTAGAAGAAAGTCTTTGTTCTCAGGCCTGGAGGGAAGCCAAAGTAATTCCGCTACCCAAGAGTGGTAAAGAGGCCTTTACTGGTTCTAACAGCATACCTATAAGCTTGCAGCCAGCTCTTAAGAAACTGTTGGAAAAATTATGTTTGACCAAATGCAATGCTATTTCTCTGTAAACAAATTAAAAACAGACTTCCAGCATGCTTATAGAGAAGGGCACTCAACATGTACTGCACTGACACAAATGACTGATGATTGGTTGAAAGAAATTGATAATAAGAAGATTGTGGGAGCTGTACTGTTAGATTTCAGTGCAGCCTTTGATATTATTGACCATAACCTTTTGTTGAAAAAATGGTGTTATGGCTTTTCAACCTCTGCCATATTGTGGATTCAGAGCTATCTATCTAGTAGAATTCAAAGGGTTTTCTTTAATGGAAGCTTCTCTAATGTAAAACATTTAAAGTGTGGTGTACCACAGGGCAGCTCTCTAGGCCCTCTACTCTTTTCTATTTTTACCAATGACCTGCCACTGGCATTAAACAAACCATGTGTGTCCATATATGCTGATGATTCAACCATATGTGCATCAGCAACCACAGCTAATGAAGTCACTGAAACCCTTAACAAAGAGTTGCAGTCTGTTTTGGCCGGTAATTAACTGACCTTGAGCATCTCTAAAACGAAAACCATTGTATTTGGTACAAATCATTCCTTAAATTCTAGCCCTCAGCTGAATCTGGTTATGAATGGTGTGGCTGTTGAACAAGTTGAGGAGACTAAATTACTTTCTGGTACTTTAGATTGCAAACTACTGTCATGGTCAAAACATGTAGATTCAATGGTTGTAAAGATGGGGAGAAGTCTGACCGTAATAAAGAGATGCTCTGCTTTTTTGACACCACACTCCAAAAAGCAAGTCCTGCAGGCTCTAGTTTTGTCTAATCTTGATTATTGTCCAGTCATGTGGTCCAGCGCTGCAAGGAAAGACCTAGTTAAGCTGCAGCTGGCACAGAACAGAGTGGCACGTTTTGCTCTTAATTGTAATCAGAGGGCTGATATAAATACTATGCATGCCAGTCTCTCATAGCTAAGAGTTGAGGAGAGACTGTCAACATCACTTATACTTTTAACAAGAAACATTAATGTGTTGAAAATACCAAATTGTTTGCATAGTCAACTTACACACAACTCTGAAACACACTTATCCCACCAGACATGCCACCAGGGGTCTTTTCACAGTCCCCAAATCCAGAACAAATTCAAGAAAGCGTTCAGTATTATACAGATCCCTAATTGCATGGAACTTCCTTCCATCTCATATTTCTCAAATAAACAGCAAACCTGATTTTAAAAAACAGATAAGGCAACGCCTCACGGCACAACACCTATTTAACCTAGATAGTTTGTGTGTGTATTGATATGTAGGCTACATTTGCCTTTAAAAAATGTTATGTAGTTCTGTCCTTAAGCTGTTCTTGTCGAATGATGTTCTGTATTATGTAATTCTATATCATGTTTTGTGTGGACCCCAGGAAGAGAGGTTGCTGCTTTTGCAACAGCTAATGGGGATTCTAATAAAATACCAAATACCAAAAAGTCTAAATAGGCTATATCATAAAAATTCATAAAAACAAACATTTGCAATGTTGGTGATCATTTAAGGTTAATGTTAGGCATTCGGGCTAGCAGTGTGGTTTAGGTTAGGTTTAAGGTTAGGGGTTCGTTTTCAAATCAGATTGTATTACTTTGTGCGTACAGCCCAGTACATCCCTGGGGCCAAGCTCCCTGCCATCCAGGACTTCTATACCAGGAGGTGTCACAGGAAGGCCCTAAAAATGTTCAAAGACCAGCCACCCTAGTCATAGACTGTTCTCTCTGCTACCACATGGCAAGCGGTACCGGAGCGCCAAGTCGAGGTCCAAAAGGCTTCTTAACTTCTTGCGTCGAGCCAACCCGCATCCGGGATCGTGACTACAGCCTCAAGCCCATTACCATAACGCAACGTTAACTATTCATGAAAATCGCAAATGAAATGAAATAAATATGCTAGCTCTCAAGCTTAGCCTTTTGTTAACAACACTGTCATCTCAGATTTTCAAAAATATGCTTCTCAACCATAGCAAAACAAGCATTTGTGTAGCAGCATTTAGCGTTAGCATAGCATTTAGCGTTAGCATTCAGCAGGCAACATTTTCACAAAAAACAGAAAACCATTCAAATAAAATAATTTACCTTTGAAGAACTTTGGATGTTTTCAATGAGGAGACTCTCAGTTAGATAGCAAATGTTCAGTTTTTCCTGAAAGATTATTTGTTTAGGAGAAATCGCTCCATTTTGTGCGTCACGTTTAGCTACTAAAAAAACCTGTATCCAGGATTGTTTAAATCTATCCGCAAGCGCATTAGCATAACACAACGTTAACTATTCATGAAAATCACAAATTAAATTAAATCAATATGCTAGCTCTCAAGCTTAGCCTTTTGCTAACAACACTGTCATCTCAGATTTTCAAAAATATGCTTCTCAAGCATAGCAAAACAAGCATTTGTGTAACAGTATTGATAGCTATTGATAGCTAGCATTAGCATTTAGCGTTAGCATCAGCAGGCAACATTTCACAAAAACCAGAAAAACATTCAAATAAATAATTTACCTTTGAAGAACTTCGGATGTTTTCAATGAGGAGACTCTCAGTTAGATAGCAAATGTTCTGTTTTTTGTTTAGGAGAAATCGGTCCGTTTTCTGCGTCATGTTTGGCTACCAAAAAAAAACGAAAATTCAGTTATAAAAACGCAGAACTTTTTCCAAAATAACTCCATAATATCGACTGAAACATGGTAAACGTTGTTTAGAATCAATCCTCAAGGTGTTTTTCACATATCTCTTCGATGATATATCGTTCGTGGAAGTCTCCTCTCTCCTCTGAATCACATGGATGAATGCGTGCAGCTTGGGGATTACGCAGCAATTTCGACAAAGGACGGACCCCTGGCAAATGTAGTCTCTTATGGCCAATCTTCCAATGATATGCCTACAAATACGTCACAATGCTGCAGACACCTTGGACGAACGGCAGAGAGCATAAGCTCGTTCATGGCACATTCACAGCCATATAAGGAGACGATGGAAAACAGAAAATTCAACTAAAAATTCTGCTCATTTCCTGTTTGAGGTTTCATCTTGGTTTCGCCTGTAGCATGAGTTCTGTGGCACTCACAGATAATATCTTTGCAGTTTTGAAAATGTCAGAGTGTTTTCTTTCCAAAGCTGCCAATTATATGCATAGTCGAGCATCTTTTCGTGACAAAATATTGCGCTTAAAACGGGAACGTTGAAATAGCGCCCCCATAGCTTCAACAGGTTAATAGTTTCTACCCAAATCAAATCAAATTTTATTTGTCACATACACATGGTTAGCAGATGTTAATGTGAGTGTAGCGAAATGCTTGTGCTTCTAGTTCCGACAATGCAGTGATAACCAACAAGTAATCTAACTAACAATTCCAAAACTACTGTCTTATACACAGTGTAAGGGGATAAGGAATATGTACATAAGGATATATGAATGAGTGATGGTACAGAGCAGCATACAGTAGATGGTATCGAGTACAGTATATACATATGAGATGAGTATGTAGACAAAGTAAACAAAGTGGCATAGTTAAAGTGGCTAGTGACATAAGAATGCAGTCGATGATCTAGAGTACAGTATATACATATGCATATGAGATGAATAATGTAGGGTAAGTAACATTATATAAGGTAGCATTGTTTAAAGTGGCTAGTGATATATTTACATCATTTCCCATCAATTCCCATTATTAAAGTGGCTGGAGTTGGGTCAGTGTCAATGACAGTGTGTTGGCAGCAGCCACACAATGTTAGTGGTGGCTGTTTAACAGTCTGATGGCCTTGAGATAGAAGCTGTTTTTCAGTCTCTCGGTCCCAGCTTTGATGCACCTGTACTGACCTCGCCTTCTGGATGATAGCGGGGTGAACAGGCAGTGGTTCGGTGGTTGATGTCCTTGATGATCTTTATGGCCTTCCTGTAACATCGGGTGGTGTAGGTGTCCTGGAGGGCAGGTAGTTTGCCCCCGGTGATGCGTTGTGCAGACCTCACTACCCTCTGGAGAGCCTTACGGTTGAGGGCGGAGCAGTTGCCGTACCAGGCGGTGATACAGCCCGCCAGGATGCTCTCGATTGTGCATCTGTAGAAGTTTGTGAGTGCTTTTGGTGACAAGCCGAATTTCTTCAGCCTCCTGAGGTTGAAGAGGCGCTGCTGCGCCTTCTTCACGACGCTGTCAGTGTGAGTGGACCAATTCAGTTTGTCTGTGATGTGTATGCCGAGGAACTTAAAACTTGCTACCCTCTCCACTACTGTTCCATCGATGTGGATAGGGGTGTTCCCTCTGCTGTTTCCTGAAGTCCACAATCATCTCCTTAGTTTTGTTGACGTTGAGTGTGAGGTTATTTTCCTGACACCACACTCCGAGGGCCCTCACCTCCTCCCTGTAGGCCGTCTCGTCGTTGTTGGTAATCAAGCCTACCACTGTTGTGTCGTCCGCAAACTTGATGATTGAGTTGGAGGCGTGCATGGCCACGCAGTCGTGGGTGAACAGGGAGTACAGGAGAGGGCTCAGAACGCACCCTTGTGGGGCCCCGTGTTGAGGATCAGCGGGAGGAGATGTTGTTGCCTACCCTCACCACCTGGGGGCGGCCCGTCAGGAAGTCCAGTACCCAGTTGCACAGGGCGGGGTCGAGACCCAGGGTCTCGAGCTTGATGACGAGCTTGGAGGGTACTATGGTGTTGAATGCCGAGCTGTAGTCGATGAACAGCATTCTCACATAGGTATTCCTCTTGTCCAGGTGGGTTAGGGCAGTGTGCAGTGTGGTTGAGATTGCATTGTCTGTGGACCTATTTGGGCGGTAAGCAAATTGGAGTGGGTCTAGGGTGTCAGGTAGGGTGGAGGTGATATGGTCCTTGACTAGTCTCTCAAAGCACTTCATGATGACGGTGAGTGCTACGGGGCGGTAGTCGTTTAGCTCAGTTACCTTAGCTTTCTTGGGAACAGGAACAATGGTGGCCCTCTTGAAGCATGTGGGAACAGCAGACTGGTATAGGGATTGATTGAATATGTCCGTAAACACATCGGCCAGCTGGTCTGCGCATGCTCTGAGGGCACGGCTGGGGATGCCGTCTGGGCCTGCAGCCTTGCGAGGGTTAACACGTTTACTGGTTTAAATGTCTTACTCACCTCGGCTGCAGTGAAGGAGAGACCGCATGTTTTCGTTGCAGGCCGTGTCAGTGGCACTGTATTGTCCTCAAAGCGGGCAAAAAAGTTATTTAGTCTGCCTGGGAGCAAGACATCCTGGTCCGTGACTGGGCTGGGTTTCTTCTTGTAGTCCGTGATTGACTGTAGACCCTGCCACATGCCTCTTGTGTCTGAGCCATTGAATTGAGATTCCACTTTGTCTCTGTACTGACGCTTAGCTTGTTTAATAGCCTTGCGGAGGGAATAGCTGCATTGTTTATATTCGGACATATTACCAGACACCTTGCCCTGATTAAAAGCAGTGGTTCGCGCTTTCAGTTTCACGCGAATGCTGCCATCAATCCACGGTTTCTGGTTTGGGAATGTTTTTATCATTGCTATGGGAACGACATCTTCGACGCACGTTCTAATGAACTCGCACACCGAATCAGCGTATTCGTCAATATTTCCATCTGACGCAATACGAAACATGTCCCAGTCCACGTGATGGAAGCAGTCTTGGAGTGTGGAGTCAGCTTGGTCTGACCAGTGTTGGACAGACCTCAGCGTGGGAGCCTCTTGTTTTAGTTTCTGCCTGTAGGCAGGGATCAGCAAAATGGAGTCGTGGTCAGCTTTTCCGAAAGGGGGGCGGGGCAGGGCCTTATATGCGTCGCGGAAGTTAGAGTAACAATGATCCAAGGTTTTACCACCCCTGGTTGCGCAATCGATAAGCTGGTAAAATTTAGGGAGTCTTGTTTTCAGATTAGCTTTGTTAAAATCCCCAGCTACAATGAATGCAGCCTCCGGATAAATGGTTTCCAGTTTGCAAAGAGTTAAATAAAGTTCGTTCAGAGCCATCGATGTGTCTGCTTGGGGGTGGATATATACGGCTGTGATTATAATCGAGGAGAATTCTCTTGGAAGATAATGCGGTCTACATTTGATTGTGAGGAATTCTAAATCAGGTGAACAGAAGGATTTGAGTTCCTGTATGTTTCCTTCATCACACCATGTCTCGTTAGTCATGAGGCATACGCCCCCGCCACCAGAAAGATGTTTGTTTCTGTCGGCGCGATGCGTGGAGAAACCCGTTGACTGCACCGCATCGGATAGCGTCTTCCCAGTAAGCCATGTTTCTGTGATGCAGAGAACGTTGCAGTCTCTGATGTCCCTCTGGAATGCTACCCTTGCTCGGATTTTGTCAACCTTGTTGTCAAGAGACTGGACATTAGCAAGAAGAATGCTGGGGAGTGGTGCGCGATGTGCCCTTTTTCGGAGTCTGACCAGAACACCGCCTCGTTTCCCTCTTTTTCGGAGTCGTTTCCTTGGGTCGCTGCATGCGATCCATTCCGTTGTCCTGTTTGTAAGGCAGAACACCGGATCCGCGTCGCGGAAAACACAGGACTCCCTAAACTTTCTAGCGCACAACATTCCGCTGAAAAGGCAGCGCGCAGTCCAATACAACAAGTCCAATACAGCAAATGAAAGATAACATCTTGTTAATCTACCCATTGTGTCTGATTTCAAAAATGCTTTACAGCTAAAGCACAACATATGATTATGTTAGGTCATAGCCAAGCTGAAAAAACACACAGCCATTTTTCCAGCCAAAGATAGGCGTCACAAAAAGCAGAAATATAGATAAAATGAATCACTAACCTTTGATGAGCTTCATCAGATGACACTCATAGGACATCATGTTACACAATAATGTATGTTTTGTTCGATAATGTGCATATTTATATCCTAAAATCTCAGTTTACATTGGCGCCTTACGTGCAGTAATTTTTTGATTCCAAAATATCTGGTGATTTTGCAGAAATACTCATTGATAAAAGATACATTTATAAAAGATACAAGTATTATTCACAGAATTAAAGATAGACTTCTTCTTTCCTTAATTTGGAAAAAAGTTTGGCGTTTTGATGACTGAATTTTCGTTTTTTTTGGTAGCCAAACGTGATGCACCAAACAGAGCGATTTCTCCTAAACAAATAATCTTTCAGGAAAAACTGAACATTTGCTATCTAACTGAGAGTCTCCTCGTTGAAAACATCCGAAGTTCTTCAAAGGTAAATGATTTTATTTGAATGCTTTTCTGGTTTTTGTGAAAATGTTGCCTGCTGAATGCTAACGCTAAATGCTACGCTAGCTATCAATACTGTTACACAAATTATTGTTTTGCTATGGTTGAGAAGCATATTTTGAAAATCTGAGATGACAGTGTTGTTAACAAAAGGCTAAGCTTGAGAGCTAGCATATTTATTTAATTTCATTTGCGATTTTCATGAATAGTTGGATTTTCCTCCGGTTTTCCCCTGCCATATGAGTTCTGTTATACTCACAGAAATCATTCAAACAGTTTTAGAAACTTCAGGGTGTTTTCTATTCAATAATAATAATAATATGCATATATTAGAATCTGGGACAGAGTAGGAGGCAGTTCACTCTGGGCATGCTATTCATCCAAAAGTGAAAATGCTGCCCCCTATCCCAAAAAGGTTACAGCTACTCAAAGGGCTACCCAGACTCCTCTTTTACACTGCTGCTACTCTCTGTTGATAATCTATGCATTTAACTTGACCTCTACCTATATGTACATACTACCTCAATTACCCCAACTAACTGGTGCCCCTGCACATTCCCTACTGTATTTATTTTATTTATTTATTTTGCTCCTTTGCACCCCATTATTTTTATTTCTACTTTGCACATTCTTCCACTGCAAATCTACCATTCCAGTGTTTTACTTGCTATATTGTATTTACTTTGCCACCATGGCCTTTTTTTCCTTTACCTCCCTTATCTCACCTCATTTGCTCACATTGTATATAGACTTGTTTCTCCTGTATTATTGACTGTATGTTTGTTTTACTGTGTAACTCTGTGTCGTTGTATGTGTCAAACTGCTTTGCTTTATCTTGGCCAGGTCGCAATTGTAAATGAGAACTTGTTCTCAACTTGCCTACCTGGTTAAATAAAGGTGAAATAAATAAATAAAATAAAAAATTGACTCTGTACTGGTAGTCCCTGCATATAGGCTCCACATTGACTCTGTACTGGTAGTCCTTTATATAGCCTCCACATTGACTCTGTACTGGTAGTCCTGTATATAGCCTCCACATTGACTCTGTACTGGTAGTCCTGTATATAGCCTCCACATTGACTCTGTACTGGTAGTCCTTTATATAGCCTCCACATTGACTCTGTACTGGTAGTCCTGTATATAGCCTCCACATTGACTCTGTACTGGTAGTCCTTTATATAGCCTCCACATTGACTCTGTACTGGTAGTCCTGTATATAGCCTCCACATTGACTCTGTACTGGTAGTCCTGTATATAGCCTCCACATTGACTCTGTACTGGTAGTCCTGTATATAGCCTCCACATTGACTCTGTACTGGTAGTCCTTTATATAGCCTCCACATTGACTCTGTACTGGTAGTCCTGTATATAGCCTCCACATTGACTCTGTACTGGTAGTCCTGTATATAGCCTCCACATTGACTCTGTACTGGTAGTCCTGTATATAGCCTCCACATTGACTCTGTACTGGTAGTCCTGTATATAGCCTCCACATTGACTCTGTACTGGTAGTCCTGTATATAGCCTCCACATTGACTCTGTACTGGTAGTCCTGTATATAGCCTCCACATTGACTCTGTACTGGTAGTCCTGTATATAGCCTCCACATTGACTCTGTACTGGTAGTCCTGTATATAGCCTCCACATTGACTCTGTACTGGTAGTCCTGTATATAGCCTCCACATTGACTCTGTACTGGTAGTCCTGTATATAGCCTCCACATTGACTCTGTACTGGTAGTCCTGTATATAGCCTCCACATTGACTCTGTACTGGTAGTCCTGTATATAGCCTCCACATTGACTCTGTACTGGTAGTCCTGAATATAGCCTCCACATTGACTCTGTACTGGTAGTCCTGTATATAGCCTCCACATTGACTCTGTACTGGTAGTCCTGTATATAGCCTCCACATTGACTCTGTACTGGTAGTCCTGTATATAGCCTCCACATTGACTCTGTACTGGTAGTCCTGTATATAGCCTCCACATTGACTATGTACTGGTAGTCCTGTATATAGCCTCCACATTGACTCTGTACTGGTAGTCCTGCATATAGCCTCCACATTGACTCTGTACTGGTAGTCCTGTATATAGCCTCCACATTGACTCTGTACTGGTAGTCCTGTATATAGCCTCCACATTGACTCTGTACTGGTAGTCCTGTATATAGCCTCCACATTGACTCTGTACTGGTAGTCCTGTATATAGCCTCCACATTGACTCTGTACTGGTAGTCCTGTATATAGCCTCCACATTGACTCTGTACTGGTAGTCCTGTATATAGCCTCTACATTGACTCTGTACTGGTAGTCCTGTATATAGCCTCCACATTGACTCTGTACTGGTAGTCCTGTATATAGCCTCGCTTGTTATTTGCTGTTTAACTATTTGTTACTTTTATTTTCTACTTGTTTATTTTTAACTTAACACTTATTTTTTTATCTAACTTCTTAAAGCATTTTTTTTAAACCTTTATTTAACTAGGCATGTCAGTTAAGAACAAATTCTTATTTTCAATGACGGCCTAGGAACAGTGGGTTAACTGCCTGTTCAGGGGCAGAACAACAGATTTGTACATTGTCAGCTCGGGGGTTTGAACTTGCAACCTTCCGGTTACTAGTCCAACACTCTAGGCTACCCTGCCGCCCCACTTAAGGGCTTGTAAGCAAGCATTTCACTGAAAGGTCTAGACCTGTTTATTCGGCACATGTATTCAGCGCATGTGACAAATACAATTTGATTTGATTTGTAGCTGTGCCAGCTAGTGACCACTCTGCAGAGCTGCTTCCAGTACATGAGTCATCATAAATGCCAAACTGCATGGCTAGAGGTCTTCACTTCTCTAGTACAGCTAAAGCAGATCTCTTCTCAGTGCTTTAGCTCCCTACCTCCCTCCCCTCCCCCTCCCTTCCTCCTCCTCCCTTCCTCCTCCTCCTACCTCCCTCCCTTCCTCCCCCTCCCTCCCTCCTTCCTCCCCCTCCTACCTCCCTCCCTTCCTCCCCCTCCTACCTCCCTCCCTGCATGTGTAGAGTTCGTTTTTCCCCAGGCATATGTTTAGATATGGGTGCTAGCTGCTTGTGATTGGTTTGCTGCCAATGGAAGTAGGTCAAACCCCTCTGTGTTTTCTTCATATTTCCAGTTTTATTATACTTACTCTCCTCAACCTACGATTTATTATCATGGCTGAACAAAGAAACAGTGGGCTGATATTCACAATGTTTCTACTGCATTATTTCAGTCCATTTTCTTTCTGTCCACGACAGGATCTTCACGTTGAACGTAACCCTGTACAGCACTCATGTTGGTCTCACCATTGATTTTGTGTGAATTGCAAGCAGGCTTTGGAGTTTTGTTGTCCTCTGTTTGGTCGGCTATATATTTTGACCAGATGGTTTTAGCCCGCCAGGTCTGGTTCAACAAGATGACAGATAGGTTTTAGCTCCCCAGGTCTGGTTCAACAAGATGACAGATAGGTTTTAGCACCCTAGTTCTGGTTCAACAAGATGACAAATAGGTTTTAGCTCCCCAGGTCTGGTTCAACAAGATGACAAATAGGTTTTAGCTCCCCAGGTCTGGTTCAACAAGATGACAGATAGGTTTTAGCTCCCCAGGTCTGGTTCAACAAGATGACAGATAGGTTTTAGCTCCCCGGGTCTGGTTCAACAAGATGGACAGAAAGGTTTTAGCCCCCTAGGTCTGGTTCTCATGACTTCATGTTCCATCATGTTCCATCATGTTCTTCAGATCAGGGTTGGGGGTTGGGACAGGACAGGGGGCAGTTTGGAGTGCTGAGTTGGGTTGGAAAGGGGAGCAGGAGGGGATTGGATTGGGAATTTGGGGTTGGCTGAAAACAAAGCTCCAGGCAGAACATGTCACCAGGTTTGCCACAGCTGTCCCTCTCACCTTTTTAGGCCAAAGGTCAGTGTGTGAGAGGGACAAGACATTGTTTTTTACATGGACACGTTTTGAAATGAAATAATATATCTGTCCTCTCTGTTTCAGCATCTGCATAAATGATGTTCAGGCGAAGAGGGGTCATAATCAGCTTTACACTGTTTTCAATGCACAAGAAGTTATCATCTTGACTTAAAAAAAGATGTCTTCAGTGTATGAGCATGTCTTTGTCACAGGCGGGTATTTTGTCAACTCAGCTGAGCTGAAGTGTTGCCTCTATCCCCCCTTTCCCATTTCCCTAACATCTCTCCCACCCTCACACTCCCTCCTCTGCTGTTCTCAGTTCTAACTCCCTCTATCCCCCCTTTCCCACTTCCCTAACATCTCTCCCACCCTCACACTCCCTCCTCTGCTGTTCTCAGTTCTAACTCCCTCTATCCCCCCTTTCCCATTTCCCTAACATCTCTCCCACCCTCACACTCCCTCCTCTGCTGTTCTCAGTTCTATCTCCCTCTATCCCCCTTTCCCATTTCCCTAACATCTCTCCCACCCTCACACTCCCTCCTCTGCTGTTCTCAGTTCTAACTCCCTCTATCCCCCCTTTCCCATTTCCCTGACATCTCTCCCACCCTCACACTCCCTCCTCTGCTGTTCTCAGTTCTAACTCCCTCTATCCCCCTTTCCCATTTCCCATAACATCTCTCCCACCCTCAGTTCACTCCCTCCTCTGCTGTTCTCAGTTCTAACTCCCTCTATCCCCCCTTTCCCATTTCCCTGACATCTCTCCCACCCTCACACTCCCTCCTCTGCTGTTCTCAGTTCTAACTCCCTCTATCCCCCCTTTCCCATTTCCCTGACATCTCTCCCACCCTCACACTCCCCCCTCTGCTGTTCTCAGTTCTAACTCCCTCTATCCAAACTGGCCCATGTCAAGTCTGACAGCCCCTTCATGGAGCAGTGAAAGGCTCTTCTGGAGTCAATAATTGTGAACATGATAAGTCCCACCTTAAATCCCACCATGAGGCTAAAACAGGGTTCCACATGTAATTCTGAGCCCTATTATTCGCCCACTAATGCTAGTGCAGGATGGCGAATCACGGCACCGCCTGCAGCCATATAAGAATTAGAAATAAATATGCATAGGAACCAGATAAATATAAAGAGCAGCAAATCTGCAATGAGACCATGTGTGGAGCCGCAATTTGCGAGCGACAGGGAGAATTCGCAACAGCTCTTTCAGTAATTGTTGGATTAAATTCAGTGGCTACGGACGGAGTTAATGTGCAGCATAATTTACACGAAAGAAAGCTCAATCAAATGTTGGCATATTAAGGAAATGTGTTTTACCACCACGTTTCAGCGCCTCATTTCAGGGGCTGGTGGTGTTAGATGGCGTCGGCACCAAAGAGTAGTAGAGTGTGTCTCCGTATCATTTCAGGGGCTGGTGGTGTTAGATGGCATCGGCACTGAAGAGTAGTAGAGTGTGTCTCCGTATCAGGGTGTTTATCTGTCTGTTTATTGACTGTATCACCACACCACTTAATGAGAGCAGTTTAGTCTGGGTGCCGGGTGGATTTATCCAGCACAGACCCTTTGATGTTTAAGTATATGTGTAATAATATTTCACTGAGCCTGGACAAGACAAATTCCTCAAGCCTGTTTCCTAAAGTTCTACTAGCTCCTTATTTCCATTGTCCACACTCTGATCCCCTCTCCTCACCAGGAAAGTTGCACGGTTCCTCCACTCATCCACACCTTATAGGTGGAGGTAGTTGTCTGTTAACTAAACTAAGATTAAGATTAAGATTCCATTGAAGTTCCAGATAAAGTTTGATTCAACAATAGGATGAGGACATCGCCAAACATTCAAAGCTCTCCTAACATTCACTCAAATCTATGTGCACAACATCTGTAACAATCACCGCAGAACATTGCCCAACAGTTCTCATTACGTTTCCAAGTAATGTAATAACACACTCGCCAGCCCAGCCCCCCTGCCCCATCCACCGCTGCCCCCTGGACTCTGATCACTTGGCTACATAGCTGATGCACGCTGGACTGTCCATTAATCACGGTACTCCATTCTGCTTGTTTGTTTTATCTGTCTCATCTCATATGTATATTGCCTAGTCAATGCCATCTCACCTGCTGTTGTTATGCTAGCTGATTAGCTGTTGTCTCACCCACTTGTTTTGTCGCTAGCTTTCCCAATTCAACACCTGTGTTCACAAATAAAATTTGATTTGATTTGAATGCATCATCTCACCTGCTGTTGTTATGCTAGCTGATTAGCTGTTGTCTCACCCACTGTTTTAGCTAACTTTCCCAATCTCTCTCTCAAATGTCAATATGCCTTGTATACTATTGCTCAGGTTAGTTATCATTGTTTTAGTTCACAATGGAGCCCCTAGTCCTATTCCTCACACCCCTGATACCTCCTTTGTCCCACCTCCCACATATGCAGTGACCTCACCCATTACAACCAGCATGTCCAGAGATAAAACCTCTCTCATCATCACCCAGTGCCTGGGCTTACCTCCGCCGTACCCGCACCCCACCATACCCCTGTCTGTGCATTATGCCCTGAATATATTCTACCATGCCCAGAAACCTACTCCTCTTATTCTCTGTCCCCAACGCTCTAGGCGACCAGTTTTGATAGCCCTTAGCCGCACCCTCATACTACTCCTTCTCTGTTCCGCGGGTGATGTGGAGGCAAACCCGGGCCCTGCATGTCCCCAGGCACCCTCATTTGTTGACTTCTGTGATCGAAAAAGCCTTGGTTTCATGCATGTCAACATTAGAAGCCTCCTCCCTAAGTTTGTTTTACTCACTGCTTTAGCACACTCTGCCAACCCTGATGTCCTTGCCGTGTCTGAATCCTGGCTCAGGAAGGCCACCAAAAATTCAGAGATTTCCATACCCAACTATAACATCTTCCGTCAAGATAGAACTGCCAAAGGGGGAGGAGTCGCAGTCTACTGCAGAGATAGCCTGCAAAGTAATGTCATACTTTCCAGGTCCATACCCAAACAGTTCGAACTACTAATTCTGAAAATTACTCTCTCCAGAAATAAGTCTCTCACTGTTGCCGCCTGCTACCGACCCCCCTCAGCTCCCAGCTGTGCCCTGGACACCATTTGTGAATTGATTGCCCCCCATCTAGCTTCTGAGTTTGTTCTGTTAGGTGACCTAAACTGGGATATGCTTAACACCCCGGCAGTCCTACAATCTAAGCTAGATGCCCTCAATCTCACACAAATCATCAAGGAACCCACCAGGTACAACCCTAACTCTGTAAGCAAGGGCACCCTCATAGACGTCATCCTGACCAACTGGCCCTCCAAATACACCTCCGCTGTCTTCAACCAGGATCTCAGCGACCACTGCCTCATTGCCTGTATCCGCTACGGGGCCGCAGTCAAACGACCACCCCTCATCACTGTCAAACGCTCCCTAAAACACTTCTGTGAGCAGGCCTTTCTAATCGACCTGGCCCGGGTATCCTGGAAGGACATTGACCTCATCCCGTCAGTTGAGGATGCCTGGTCATTCTTTAAGACTAACTTCCTCACCATATTAGATAAGCATGCTCCGTTCAAAAAATGTCAGGAACCAATACACGCAGTCAGTCAGGAAAGCTAAGGCCAGCTTCTTCAGGCAGAAGTTTGCATCCTGTAGCTCCAACTCCAAAAAGTTCTGGGACACTGTGAAGTCCATGGAGAACAAGAGCACCTCCTCCCAGCTGCCCACTGCACTGAGGCTAGGGAACACGGTCACCACCGACAAATCCATGATTATCGAAAACTTCAACAAGCATTTCTCAACGGCTGGCCATGCCTTCCGCCTGGCTACTCCTACCTCGGCCAACAGCTCCGGCCCCCCCGCAGCTCCTCGCCCAAGCCTCTCCAGGTTCTCCTTTACCCAAATCCAGATAGCAGATGTTCTGAAAGAGCTGCAAAACCTGGACCCGTATAAATCAGCTGGGCTTGACAATCTGGACCCTCTATTTCTGAAACTATCCGCCGCCATTGTCGCAACTACTATTACCAGCCTGTTCAACCTCTCTTTCATATCGTCTGAGATCTCCAAGGATTGGAAAGCTGCCGCAGTCATCCCCCTCTTCAAAGAGGGAGACACCCTGGACCCAAACTGTTACAGACCTATATCCATTCTGCCCTGCCTATCTAAGGTCTTCGAAAGCCAAGTCAACAAACAGGTCACTTTGCGCAGGTCTCCTACCTGGCGTAGCCATACTCCCTGTAAGCCCCCCCAAGAATTTCTTGGGGCTGACTCTCAGGCCTCCTTGCCAACCGTGTTCCCTCGTATCGCCGGCTCCTCTCTCCGGCTGCCTCTGCTCTCCTAAGTGCCTCCACCTGTTCCCATGGAAGGCGATCCCTTCCCGCCAGGATCTCCTCCCATGTGTAGCAACCCTTGCCATCCAATATATCGTCCCATGTCCAATCCTCATTGTGCCGCTGTTGCTGCCTTTGTTGTTTCTCCTGTGGCTCCTGCCTGTTGACACGCTGCTTGGTCCGTTTGTGGTGGGTGATTCTGTAACGGTTTTCTAGGTGTGGTGAAGGAGAGTCGGACCAAAATGCAGCGTGTATATTGCGATCCATGTTTTAATAAACAAGCGTAACACGAATCTAAATACAAATACTACAAAAACAATAAACGTAAAGAAAACCGAAACAGCCTATACTTGTGTAACCTAACATAGACAGGAACAAGGACACTAATGACAACTAAGGACAACTAAGGACAATCACCCAACATACAACCAAAGAATATGGCTGCCTAAATATGGTTCCCAATCAGAGACAACGATAACCACCTGCCTCTGATTGAGAACCACTCCAGACAGCCATAGACTTTCCTAGAACACCCTACTAAGCTACAATCCCATTAACATACACACCAAAACCCCCAGACAAAACACACCACAATAGAAAAACTCCATGCCACACCCTGGCCTGACCCAATACATGAAGAAAAACACAAAATACTTAGACCAGGGCGTGACAGAACCCCCCCCCCCTAAGGTGCGGACTCCCGAACGCACCTCAAAACAAATAGGGAGGGTCCGGGTGGGCGTCTGTCCATGGTGGCGGTTCCGGCGCGGGACGTGGACCCCACTCAATAAATGTCTTAGTCCCCTCTCCTCGCGTCCCTGGATAGTCCACCCTCGCCGCCGACCATGGCCTTATAGTCCTCACCCAGAACCCCACTGGACTGAGGAGCAGCTCGGGACTGAGGCAGCTCGGGAGTGAGAGAAAGCTCGGGAGTGAGAGAAAGCTCGGGAGTGAGAGAAAGATCGGGAGTGAGAGGAAGCTCAGGAGTGAGAGGAAGCTCAGGAGTGAGAGGAAGCTCAGGCAGGTAGATAGATCTACCAGATCCTGGCTGGCTGGTGGTCTCAGCAGATCCTGGCTGACTGGCAGATCCTGGCTGACTGGTGCTACTAGCAGATCCTGGCCGACTGGCACTTCTGGCCTGGATCTGGAAGATCCTGGCTGACTGGCACCTCTGGAAGATCCTGGCTGACTGGCAGATCCTGGCTGACTGGCAGATCCGGAAGAGTCTGGTTGACTGGCAGATCTGGAAGAGTCTGGCTGACTGGCAGATCTGGAAGAGTCTGGCTGACTGGCAGATCTGGAAGAGTCTGGCTGACTGGCAGATCTGGAAGAGTCTGGTTGACTGGCAGATCTGGAAGAGTCTGGCTGACTGGCAGATCTGGAAGAGTCTGGCTGACTGGCAGATCTGGAAGAGTCTGGCTGACTGGCAGATCTGGAAGAGTCTGGCTGACTGGCAGATCTGGAAGAGTCTGGCTGACTGGCAGATCTGGAAGATCCTGGCTGACTGGCAGATCCTGGCTGACTGGCAGATCCTGGCCGACTGGCGGATCCTGGCTGACTGGTGCTACTGGCAGATCCTGGCCGACTGGCACCTCTGGCGGATCCTGGCTGACTGGCACTTCTGGCGGATCCTGGCTGACTGGCACTTCTGGCGGATCCTGGCAGACTGGTGACGCTGGGCAGACTGGGAGCACTGGCGACGCTGGGCAGACTGCCGATGCTGGGCAGGCTGGCGGCGCTGGGCAGACTGGCGACGCTGGGCAGACTGGCGGCGCTGGGCAGACTGGCGGCGCTGGGCAGACTGGGAGCACTGGCGGCGCTGGGCAGACTGGAGACTCCGGCAGCGCAGGAGAAGAGAAAGGCTCCGACAGCGCTAAACAGGCGGGAGACTCCGGCAGCGTAGGAGAGGAGACAGGCTCTGGCTGCGCTGAACAGGCGGGAGACTCCGGCAGCGCAGGAGAGGAGACAGGCTCTGGCTGCTCTGAACAGGCGAGGCGCACTGAAGGCCTGGTGCGTGGTGATGGAACCGGTGGTACTGGATCGAGGAAACGCACAGGAAGCCTGGTGCGGGGAGCTGCTACCGGAGGACTGGGGTGTGGAGGTGGTACTGGATAGACCGGACCGTGCAGGCGCACTGGAGCTCTTGAGCACCGAGCCTGCCCAACCTTACCTGGTTGAAAACTCTCGGTTGCCCTGCCAGTGCGGCGAGGTGGAATAGCCCGCACTGGACTATGTAGGCGAACCGGAGACACTGAGCGCAAGGCTGGTGCCATGTACACCGGCCCAAGGAGACGCACTGGGGACCAGATGCGTAGAGCCGGCTTCATGGCATTTGGCTCGACGCTCAATCTAGCCCGGCCGATACGTGGAGCTGGAATATACCGCACCGGGCTATGCACCCGCACTGGGGACACCTTGCGTACCACTGCATAACACGGTGCCTGCCCGGTCTCTCTAGCCCCCCGGTAAGCACAGGGAGTTTGCACAGGTCTCCTACCTGGCGTAGCCATACTCCCTGTAAGCGCCCCCCCAAGAATTTCTGTAGAATTTCTGCCCCAGTAAAACCAAATGCATGCTTTTCAACCGATCGCTGCCTGCACCCGCTTGCCCGACTAGCATCACCACACTGGATGGTTCCGACCTTGAATATGTGGACACCTATAAGTACCTAGGTGTCTGGCTAGACTGCAAACTCTCCTTCCAGACCCATATCAAACATCTCCAATCGAAAATCAAATCAAGAGTCGGCTTTCTATTCCGCAACAAAGCCTCCTTCACTCACGCTGCCAAGCTTACCCTAGTAAAACTGACTATCCTACCGATCCTCGACTACGGCGATGTCATCTACAAAATGGCTTCCAACACTCTTCTCAGCAAACTGGATGCAGTTTATCACAGTGCCATCCGTTTTGTCACTAAAGCACCTTATACTACCCACCACTGCGACTTGTATGCTCTAGTCGGCTGGCCCTCGCTACATATTCGTCGCCAGACCCACTGGCTCCAGGTCATCTACAAGGCCATGCTAGGCAAAGCTCCGCCTTATCTCAGCTCACTGGTCACGATGGCAACACCCATCCGTAGCACACGCTCCAGCAGGTGTATCTCACTGATCATCCCCAAAGCCAACACCTCATTCGGCCGCCTTTCGTTCCAGTACTCTGCTGCCTGTGACTTGAACGATTTGCAAAAATCGCTGAAGTTGGAGACTTTTATCTCCCTCACCAACTTCAAACATCAGCTATCTGAGCAGCTAACCGATCGCTGCAGCTGTACATAATCTATTGGTAAATAGCCCACCCATTCTCACCTACCTCATCCCCACAGTTTTTATTTATTTACCTTTCTGCTCTTTTGCACACAAATATCTCTACCTGTACATGATCATCTGATCATTTATCACTCCAGTGTTAATCTGCAATATTATAATTATTTGCCTACCTCCTCATGCCTTTTGCACACATTGTATATAGACTCCCCTTTTTTTCTTTTTTTTTTTTTTCTCTACTGTGTTATTGACTTGTTAATTGTTTACTCCATGTATAACTCTGTGTTGTCTGTTCACTCTGCTATGCTTTATCTTGGCCAGGTCGCAGTTGCAAATGAGAACCTGTTCTCAACTAGCCTACCTGGTTAAATAAAGGTGAAATAAAAAAAATAAAAAAATAAAATATACCTGTATGTTTTCCCAGCAAATCAAAATTGGTTCCCAGAACATTTTTTAGGTTGCAGCAAATGTTCTCGTAATACAAACACTGGCAGTTGTCCTGATGATTATACAATGTTTGTATAAAACATTTGCCTGAAGTTGCAAGAACATTCCCAGAACACATTTTGTGCACTCTTTAAAGGTTCCCAGAATGCTTCAATAGGTTGTGGGAACAGTCCGGTGGGAAAATTGTGGGGAAATTACAAAAGCTATGTTCACAAAACATAATAACTGTCCAGTTGAAAACATTAGTATACAACGTTTATTTTAGTGTGCAAAAAAACACTCACCAGATGTTACTATAACTTTCCCAGAACACATTTCTTCTATTCTTTAAAAGTTCCTAAAGCATTTATTTAGGTTGTGTGAACATTGTGGGAATGTGACAGGAGATATGTTCCCAAAACAGTAAAACTGTCCAGATGTGCTGACATTCAGATAATGATTGTATCAGGGTGCACAAAATATTCCTTTGATGTTGCAAGAATATTGACAGAACAGCCTTTCTGAGTTCTTTAAAGGTTCCCAGAACAATTCATTAGGTTTTAATTAACACTGTGGGAACAGTGTGGATACATTATAAGAGATAGGTTCCCAAAACACAAAATATGCTCAGTTGAGATGACATTCATGCAATGTTTAAGTTAGGTTGCACAGGACATTCCCTTAACGGAACATTAATAAATGGAATACTAGTCACTTTAATTAATAATGGTTAAATGTTATGCATTACTCATCTCATATTTATATACTGTGTTCCATTCTATTCTACTGTATCCTAGTCTATGCCGCTCTGATGTTGCTCATCCATATATTAATATTTTTAAAATTCCATTCCTGTACTTAGATTTGTGTGTATTGGGTATATGTGGTGAAATTGTTAGATGTTACTTGTTAGATATTACTGCACTAGAAACACAAGTATTTCGTTACACCCGCAATAACATCTGCTAAACACATGTAAGTGACCAATAAAATGTGATTTTGATTTAATGTTGTAAGAATGTTGGCAGAACACCTGGTCTAATTAAGTTATGGGAGTTGATATTCACGAAGGCTGACAGAACACCTGGTCTAATTAAGTTATGGGAGTTGATATTCAGAA
This sequence comes from Oncorhynchus nerka, assembly GCF_034236695.1. Lineage (NCBI taxonomy): Eukaryota > Metazoa > Chordata > Actinopteri > Salmoniformes > Salmonidae > Oncorhynchus > Oncorhynchus nerka. The sequence goes on along the minus strand of NW_027039405.1, from coordinate 40,556 downwards.
GGTTGACAGAACACCTGGTCTAATTAAGTTATGGGAGTTGATATTCACGAAGGTTGACAGAACACCTGGTCTAATTAAGTTATGGGAGTTGTTATTCACGAAGGTTGACAGAACACCTGGTCTAATTAAGTTATGGGAGTTGATTGATATTCATTGACAGAACACCTGGTCTAATTAAGTTATGGGAGTTGATATTCACGAAGGTTGACAGAACACCTGGTCTAATTAAGTTATGGGAGTTGATTCATTCACCTGAACACCTGGTCTAATTAAGTTATGGGAGTTGATATTCACGAAGGCTGACAGAACACCTGGTCTAATTAAGTTATGGGAGTTGATATTCACGAAGGTTGACAGAACACCTGGTCTAATTAAGTTATGGGAGTTGATATTCACGAAGGTTGACAGAACACCTGGTCTAATTAAGTTATGGGAGTTGATATTGATATTCACGAAGGTTGACAGAACACCTGGTCTAATTAAGTTATGGGAGTTGATATTCACGGGAGAACACCTGGTCTAATTAAGTTATGGGAGTTGATATTCACGAAGGTTGACAGAACACCTGGTCTAATTAAGTTATATTCACGGGAGTTGATATTCACGAAGGTTGACAGAACACCTGGTCTAATTAAGTTATGGGAGTTATTCACGAAGGGAGAACACCTGGTGATATTTCACGAAGGTTGACTGACAGAACACCTGGTCTAATTAAGTTATGGGAGTTGATATTCACGAAGGTTGACAGAACACCTGGTCTAATTAAGTTATGGGAGTTGATGACAGAACACCTGGTCTAATTAAGTTATGGGAGTTGATATTCACGAACATGGGAGTTGACACCTGGTCTAATTAAGTTATGGGAGTTGATATTCACGAAGGTTGACAGAACACCTGGTCTAATTAAGTTATGGGAGTTGATATTCACGAAGGTTGACAGAACACCTGGTCTAATTAAGTTATGGGAGTTGATATTCACGAAGGTTGACAGAACACCTGGTCTAATTAAGTTATGGGAGTTGATATTCACGAAGGTTGACAGAACACCTGGTCTAATTAAGTTATGGGAGTTGATATTCACGAAGGTTGACAGAACACCTGGTCTAATTAAGTTATGGGAGTTGTTATTCACAAAGGTTGACAGAACACCTGGTCTAATTAAGTTATGGGAGTTGTTATTGACAGAACACCTGGTCTAAGGAACACCTGGTCTAATTAAGTTATGGGAGTTGATATTCAGAACACAGAACACCTGGTCTAATTAAGTTATGGGAGTTGTTATTCACGAAGGTTGACAGAACACCTGGTCTAATTAAGTTATGGGAGTTGATATTCACGAAGGTTGACAGAACACCTGGTCTTAATTAAGTTATGGGAGTTGATATTCACGAAGGCTGACAGAACACCTGGTCTAATTAATTATGGGAGTTATGGGAGAACACCTTATTTGATATTCACGAAGGCTGACAGAACACCTGGTCTAATTAAGTTATGGGAGTTGTTATTCACGAAGGTTGACAGAACACCTGGTCTAATTAAGTTATGTGAGTTGATATTCACGAAGGTTGACAGAACACCTGGTCTAATTAAGTTATGTGAGTTGATATTCACGAAGGTTGACAGAACACCTGGTCTAATTAAGTTATGTGAGTTGATATTCACGAAAGCTGACAGAACATTCCCGCAACGTTGCATAATATTAGTTTGAATGACGTTCATAGCATATTTGTTTGAGGATTACCATAATATTCTATTGATGTTCACACAACAAACATCTTACCTTGTCTTGGAGGTGCTCAGAATATTTTGAAAATGTTATATTTCAGTTTGACCAAATGTAACATTACCAGCTCCTTAATAGTTTGGAATAGATGTCCATTATGGTGCTCTCCTGATGTAACTGTAATGTAGGCCCACCACAAGGTGATATCGACTCATGTCATTTTCATTTCATTCATAGACCATTTGAACAGCATTTAATCGTACAAACAAAATCATATTTTTTCACACTTCATATGTTGACAACCTGCACATGTAGGATTTGAACCTGCAGTGTTAGCGTCTCAAGACAGGTATTTAATCCTCTGCACCCCTGGTGAAGCTTTTTGCTATCTTCTTTGTTCATTATATAGCCATGGCAGTGGAGGTGTAGATTCCGTCTCACAGTCCGTTGTTCATGGGATTTCTGTTAATGTGACTCCGTGCAGCCAATGGCAATGTTGGCTTTAGGTATAATGCTAGAAGCCTCTTGTAGATTTGACAGCTTGAACACAGATCCAACTCTAACACCAATAAAATCACATCTATGTGAATGTTGGCTAAACCACATCTATGTGAATGTTGGATAAACCACATCTATGTGAACGTTGGATAAACCACATCTATGTGAATGTTGGCTAAACCACATCTATCTGAATGTTGGCTAAAGCGGATCTGTTAGAATCATGCCCTAAATCCAGTCTGAAATGCAGAATTCAGACAAACTGTAAAAAATAAAACATTGTGTAAAAATGTACTGTTTGACTTTAAAAAACACACCCTGTATAATTCCTAGTTTAAGACACTTGATGTGATCTGAAAAGCAAAAGTGAACCTAGATCAGGCTCATAGTCTTGAATACCTTGTAAACATGGGCCCAGAAGTATGCAGCCAATCAAGAGAATGGGTGAAGTGAACCCTGTTATCAGTATATCCCTGGGTTTGTTATGTCTTGGAAAGCTAAAAGGAAGCATGCAATTCCTGATTGAAGTATTACAATGTAATGTACTTTTAATCCGTATGTCTGCATATTTCAAGACGCGGCATATGAGGGGCAGTGAAATACGCGATGGGTTGGCCAACAATTTCTCATCATTCATCTTTTTTTTAAAACATATACTTAACTAAAAACTGGAAATCAACCAAACCGAACAAAGATAAAATGCTTTATTATCTAAATGGTGTAAATTCGTGGGCGACTGAGGGAAACAAAATGGTACAGGTTGAGGGCATGTGGCAGAGAGGGATGCGGGGGCTGGGGACACGCACCTCAGGGCGAGTGCGAGTAGCAGGAACAGGGAGTACTGGACCCTGGAGGCGAACTGGAGGCCTGGAAACCTTTAAAGAACTCAGAAAGGCTATTCTGTCAACATTATTGCAATATCAATGGAACGTTTTATGCACCCTGATAGAAACATTATCTGAATGTCAGCACAACTGGACAATTTTAGTGTTTTGGGAACCTATCGCTCATATCTCCACAATGTTCCCAGAACCGAAAGAAACATTCTAGGAACCTTAAAAAATGTGTTCTGGGAACGTTCAAACTTTCCGTAAATATCAGCACAACTGGACACTTTTCGTGTTATGAGAACATTTGCTGAGACCTAACGAATATTCTAGGAACTTCACAGAACCAATTTTGGTTTTCTGGGATACTTACAGTGAACTGGATTTGTGTAGCAGAAGTGCCCTGAGTTTGCGAAGTATCTATTGCTTCTAGTGGATCACTCTTCCAAGAGCAGTGGAGGCTTTGCCTCTTCCATCATGGTAGACTGTTAGTGAGCTGTTTGGTCATGTAAATGCCATCTTAAGGCATAGTCGTCCGACAGGTGGCAATAGCCCTACGCAATGCTATAGTCCCTTGACTGACGATGTACAGACAAAAGTTATCTGATGTATGACAATGCTCTTAAGGGGCATCAGATATACAGTGTATCACGTCTTTCATTCTAATCATGTTTTATCAGTGAGGTCAAACTGGCTGGTCCTCGAAGTCTACGGCACACACCATAATAGAGTCCGCTGTGATTGATAGGCTTCGTAGTGATGCTAGTCACATCTATGATTAATACAGTCTAGCACAGAGCACCGTGTAGACATGACTTATTCTAATGAACCTGCGGGTGTCTATTAGAGCCTGCTGCGTGTCATCTCCCACACTGCTACTTTCATTTTAATTAAGCATTATGTTGTACTATAGACCGCTGTTTAACTTCAAAAGTCTTATCAGATCATTTCCCCTTTGCGCTCTCGGTGATAAGTACACGAAAAAGCAGGTTTCCGCGGGAGATTCTTGATTTTGTTCTGTGTAGGAGCAGAGAGATCAGCTTGCTCCCATCAGCCCTTCAGTGGATCTGTGCTGTGCTGTGCTCTCCTCCTCCCGGATTCATCATCAGGCTTCCTCCCTGGAACAGAACATTTATTCTGTGGGAGGGTCCGTGGGTGGGGGTCCCTAACATTTGATGAATGAATGCATCTCTGATTCACTTCTCTTTTATCTCCCCGTTTCATCTTCAGTCGTCTCCTCTGAATCTTCTCATTTTTTCTCCCTCTCTCTCGCTCTCTCTCGCTTTGTATCTACCTCTCTCTCTCTCACTCCCTCACTCTTTCTGGCCTCTGCTCCTCACTCAAAACAGTGGTTGCCATTGAACTCTTGGCTCTCTGTTGCATCTCTAGGGATCATATCTGAGAGACTGAAAGTCTACTCTCTGACTTGGGTCCAGTGAACTGTGAACTGTTGTTACTTATGTCTGGAGAATTATCTTTCAAATACATCTGGTAAGTTAGTTGGTTAATTAGGTAGCTAGTTCACTAATAGCAGGTCATTTCATTAGTTGTAGATTACAACACTGCTTTTGTACAGTTTCCATTGAAGTGGAAAGTTCCAGATCCACTGAAGGGCTGATGGGAGCAAGCTGATCCTGTGTAGACTTCCGCTGCAGTGGGAGATGTGCCATTCCCAGCAGCGAGCGCTGCTCCGCTCTATTAGTGTCTTCATGGGAATCCAAGACTTCCTTGGGTTAGACATGTAGCCAAAGATGAGTCAGGGCTGTGCAGTCAGGACCATTCATTGATGCAGGTGCTTTAGCAGCTAGATACCAGCTAGCATATCTCTGTCTCTTTCTCTGTACTGGTGCTGAAGATGGAGCTGGAGGTCAAGGCACTGCATCAGCCCTACTGCTTTATCCTCCCCAACAGCACTGTGCAGAGCAAAGCAGCTCTCACTCTCTCTCTCTCTCTCTCTTTCTCTCTCTTTATCATCCCCAACAGCACTGTGCAGAGCAGAGTCGAGCAGCTCTCACTCTCTCTCTCTCTCTCTCTCTCTCCCTTTATCATCCCCAACAGCACTGTGCAGAGCAGAGTCAAGCAGCTCTCTCTCTCTCTCTCTTGCTGTGAGTATCTCGCTCTCTCACTCTCTCTCTCTCTCTCTCTTGCTGTGAGTATCTCGCTCTCTCACTCTCTCTCTCTCTCTCTTGCTGTGAGTATCTCTCTCTCTCTCTTCTCTCTCTAGCTCTCTCTCTCTCGCTGTGAGTATCTCGCTCTCTCTCTCTCTTGCTGTGAGTATCTCGCTCTCTCACTCTCTCTCTCTCTCTCTTGCTGTGAGTATCTCGCTCTCTCACTCTCTCTCTCTCTTGCTGTGAGTATCTCACTCTCTCACTCTCTCTCTCTCTCTCTCTCTTTCTCTCTCTCTCTCTCTTGCTGTGAGTATCTCGCTCTGTCCCTCAGGGGGTTTAGTTTGTGTGATTCCACACTCCAGCTTCTTTAGCTCAACTTTGCTACTTGGCACTGTGAAGATTTTACTTCTCTCTTATTCCAGGCTCACACAGCCCCTAATGTGATTATGATACGAATAGGCAATACAGATTTGAGATTTCAATGGAAAGGTTTCCCTCGCTGAGAAAGCAAATGTTCGTGTTCCATCGAATGCATGCAGCAGCGTCAATGGAAAGGGATAGAAATCCCAAAGTCAATGATGACCTAGTGTGGAAAAAGACCCCAGTAAACAGGTTGTATGTGAACAGGAAATCTCTGGAGTCATTCTAACTGGCGGGGCTACCATGAGTTGAAACAATTTGAAGGGGAAGTTATGAAATTATATGATATTTGCCTTGACGGATGGAAAGATAGACTTGAACTGAGAACTCATTGTGTGATTTGTGTTTTATTGTTCCTCTGTAACCTGGTTATTCTGGGATATTTTTCTTTTATGGGATATTTTTTCTTTTTGGGATATTTTTCTGTGACCGTTTGGAGGAAGTGAGGTCATGGATCGTAAGGGGAGGGAAAAGGGCTTCTGGAATCATTTGTTAAAATAACCTTTAATCCCACTGGGCACACACTGGCTGAATCAACATTTCAATTAAATTACATTAAGCCAATGTGAACTAGACGTTGAATATACGTCTGTGTCAAGTGGGATGCCACATTGTCAGGGATAGGTGTCCGGCACACACACATACGCACACTATTATTTTAAATAATAACAGGCCTTTGTATATTTAACATGATTGTTGCAGTGTTATTAGGTGATATAGATTGAGTCTAAAAAACATTAGGAAGACCTTCCTAATATTGAGTGGAACCCCTCCCCCTTTTACCCTCAGAACAGCCTCATATCGTTGGGGCATGGACTCTATAAGGTGTCAAAGGTGTTCCACAGGGATGATGGCCCATGTTGACTCCAATACTTCCCACAGTTGTGTCAAGTTGGCTGGTAGTGGATCTATACTCTAAATAGCTCGTTCCATATCATCCCACAGATGCTCAACTAGATTGAGATCTGATGACTGGGCAGTAAGCTGAATTCACTGTCATGTTTGTCAAACCATTCCTGGACAATCCTAGCCTTGTGGCATGGGGCATTATCCTGCTGAGAAAAAACATTTGCATATGGACACACTGCTGCCATGAAGGCATACATCTGATTGGTAAGGACGTTCAGATATCCCGTGGCATTCAAATGTTGCTAACTGTAACGTGTCTGTTGCTCTACACAATTCGTGTCAGCCTCCTGTGTCCTCTTTCATCAATGACCTCTTTTCAACCACTGGCCTCCCATTGGCTGGATGTCCTTTGGGTGGTGCATTTCTTGATAGATGTGGAAAACTGTAAAAAAAAAAATTATTGACACACTCAAACCAACTACCATTCCCCGTTCAAAGGCACTTAAAAATGTGGTCTTGCCCATTCACCCTCTGAATGGCACACATACACAATCCATGTCTCAAGTCTCTCAAGGCTTACAACTCCTTCTTTAACCTGTCTCCTCCCCTTCAGCTACACTGATTGAAGTGGATTTAACAAGTCAGCCAGTCTGCCATGCAGTCTTGCAATGAGTCAGGCCCTGAAGCTAACCTCATTAAGACAGGAGAGTCCTCGTCATTAAGGCAGGATCTGTCCTCATCTCTCTCCACCTGCAGGCTAGTGCCAGCCCTGTCAGCTCTCAGCCTTTAATTGAGTTCTCACTGTTCTTTATTTTATTGTCAGCATTATACCCTCACGTTGTTATCCCCCTTACCAATCCCACCCCTCACCAACACCACCACCACTCAACATCCACACCCCCTCACCAACCCCACCCCTCACCAAACCCCACCCCCACCCCTCACCAACCCCTACCCACCCCTACCCCCTCACAAACCCCCACCTCCTCACCAACCCCCATCCTCTTACCAACCCCCACCCCCTCATCAACTGTCACCCCTTCACCAAACCCCACCCCTCGCCAACCCCCACCCCCACCCCTCATCAACTGTCACCCCCTCACCAACCTCCACCCCCTCACCAACTCCCACCCCCACCAACCCCAACCCCTCACCAACCCCAATCACCACCAATCCCACCCTCACCCCCACCCAATTCCACCCTCACCTCCTTTTAAAAAATTATTTCAGAGAGTAAACGCTTTCTCCATATTAAGATGTGAAATTCACTTAGAGAGTAGGCTTGAAATAGAATGGAACGAACAATTTACCCTGATCTATTTTTCACCCTCTCTCTTTTCTCTCACTCCCCTACTCCATCCTTGTTACCACCTCCCCTGTATCTAACTTTTTCCTCTAATTCCCTGTCTTTCTCTCCCCCTCCCTCTTTCGCTCTCTCTCTCAATCTCTCAATCTCAATCTCAATTTATATTTTAATTTAAGGGCTTCATTGGCATGGGAAACATTTGTTAACATTGCCAAAGCAAGTGGAAAAAAAGTGGAAAAGTAATGTACTGTAAACATTACACTCACAAAAGTTCCAAAAGAATAAAGATATTTTAAATGTAATATTACGTGCAAATAGTTACAGTACAAAAGGAAAAATACAAAGACATAAATATGGGTTGTAATTACAATGGTGTTCTTCACTAGTTGCCTTTTTCTTGTGGCACCAGGTCACAAATCGTTCTGCTGTGATGCACAGTGTGGTATTTCACCCAGTAGATATGGGAGTTTATCAGCATTGGGTTTGTTTTTGAATTCTTTGTGGGTCTGTGTAATCTGAGGTAAATATGTGTCTCTAATACGATCATACATTTGGCAGGAGGTTAGGAAGTGCAGCTCAGTTTCCACCTCATTTTGTGGGCAGTGTGCACATAGCCTGAATTCTCTTGAGAGCCAGGTCTGCCTACGGTGGCCTTTCTCAATAGCAAGGCTATGCTCACTGAGTCTGTACATTGTCACATCTTTCCGTCATTTTGGGTCAGTCACAGTGGTCAGATATTCTGCCACTGTGTACTCTCTGTTTAGGGCCAAATAGCATTCTACTTTGCGCTGTTTTTTTGTTAATTATTTCCAATGTGTCACGTAATTATCTTTTTGATTCGGTTGGGTCTAATTGTGTTGCTGTCCTGGGACTCTGTGGGGTCTGTTTGTGTTTGTGTACAGAGCCCCAGGACCAGCTTGCTTAGGGGACTCATCTCCAATGTCATCTCTCTGTAGGTGATGACATTGTTATGGAAGGTTTGGGAATCGCTTCCTTTTAGGTGGTTGTAGAATTTAACGTCTCTTTTCTGGATTTTGACAATTAGTGGCTATCTATCAAATTCTGCCTTGTATGTATTATTTGGTGCTTTACATTGTACACAGAGGATATTTTTACAGAATGCTGCAAGCAGTCTCAATTTGGTGTTTGTCCCATTTTGTGAATTAAATTGGTGAGTGGATTCCAGACCTCACAACCATAAAGGGCAATGGGTTCTATAACTGAATATATTAAGCCAGATCCTAATTGGTATGTTGAATTTTATGTTCCTTTTGATGGCATAGAAGGCCCTTCTTGCTTTGTCTCTCAGATCGTTCACAGCTTTGTGGAAGTTACCTGTGGCACTGATGTTTAGGCCGAGGTATGTATCGTTTTTTGTGTGCTCTCGGGAAATTATGTCTATATGGAATTTGTATTCGTGGTCCTGGCAACTGGACCTTTTTGGAACACCATTATTTTTGTCTTACTGAGATTTACTGTTTGGGCCCAAGTCTGACAGACTTGTGCAGAGATCTAGGTGCAGCTGTAGGACCTCCTTGATTGAGGACAGAAGCACCAGATCATCAGGAAACAGTAGACATTTGATGTCAGATTCTAGTAGGGTGAGGCCGGGTGCTGCAGACTGTACCAGATCATCAGCAAACAGTAGACATTTGATGTCAGATTCTAGTAGGGTGAGGCCGGGTGCTGCAGACTGTACCAGATCATCAGCAAACAGTAGACATTTGATGTCAGATTCTAGTAGGGTGAGGCCGGGTGCTGCAGACTGTACCAGATCATCAGCAAACAGTAGACATTTGATGTCAGATTCTAGTAGGGTGAGGCCAGGTGCTGCAGACTGTTCCAGTGCCCGCGCCAATTTGTTGATATTTATGTTGACGAGGGTGGGGCTTAAGCTGCATCCCTGTCTCACCCCACGACCCTGAGGAGAAAAATGTGTGTTTTATGCCAATTTTAACCCACATTTGTTGTTTGTGTACATGGATTTTATAATGTTGTATGTTCTTCCCCAGTACCACTTTCCATCAATTTGTATAGCAGGCCCTCATGCCAAATTGAGTCGAAAGCTTTTTTTTTAAATCAGCAAAGCATGTGAAGACTTTGTCTTTGTTTTGGTTTGTTTGTTTGTCAATTAGGGTGTGCAGGGTGATCTGTCGTACAATAATTTTGTAAAAAGCCAATTTGACATTTGCTCAGTAGTACATTGTTTTCACTTAGGAAATGTAAGTGTCTGTTGTTACTGATAATGCAGGGGATTTTCCCAAGGTTGCTGTGGACGAATATCCCACAGTAGTTATTGTGGTCAAATTTGTCTCCACTTTTGTGGATTGGGGTGATCAGTCCTTGGTCCCAAATATTGGGGAAGATGCCAGAGCTAAGGATGATGTTAAAGAGTGTAAGTATTGCCAATTGGAGTTTGTGGTCTGTATATTTTATCATTTCATTGAGGATACCACCAACACCACAGGCCTTTTTGGGTTGGAGGGTTTGTATTTTGCCCTGTAGTTCATTCAACGTAATTGGATAAGTCTTTAATAGTTGATTCTAAGATTTGTATTTGATCATGTATATGTTTTTGCTGTTTATTCTTTGTTATAGAGCCAAAGAGTGGTTTACCAAGACATCTTTGTTATAGGGCCAAAGAGTGGTTTACCAAGACATCTTTGTTATAGGGCCAAAGAGTGGTTTACCCAGACATCTTTGTTATAGGGCCAAAGAGTGGTTTACCAAGACATTTTTGTTATAGGGCCAAAGAGTGGTTTACCCAGACATCTTTGTCATAGGGCCAAAGAGTGGTTTACCCAGACATCTTTGTTATAGGGCCAAAGAGTGGTTTACCAAGACATCTTTGTTATAGGGCCAAAGAGTGGTTTACCCAGACATCTTTGTTATAGGGCCAAAGAGTGGTTTACCAAGACATCTTTGTTATAGGGCCAAAGAGTGGTTTACCCAGACATCTTTGTTATAGGGCCAAAGAGTGGTTTACCCAGACATCTTTGTTATAGGGCCAAAGAGTGGTTTACCCAGACATCTTTGTTATAGGGCCAAAGAGTGGTTTACCAAGACATCTTTGTTATAGGGCCAAAGAGTGGTTTACCCAGACATCTTTGTCATAGGGCCAAAGAGTGGTTTACAGACATCTTTGTTATAGGGCCAAAGAGTGGTTTACTTTGTTATAGGGCCAAATAGTGGTTTACCAGACATCTTTGTTATAGGGCCAAAGAGTGGTTTACCCAGACATCTTTGTTATAGGGCCAAAGAGTGGTTTACCCAGACATCTTTGTTATAGGGCCAAAGAGTGGTTTACCAAGACATCTTTGTTATAGGGCCAAAGAGTGGTTTACCCAGACATCTTTGTTATAGGGCCAAAGAGTGGTTTACCCAGACATCTTTGTTATAGGGCCAAAGAGTGGTTTACCAAGACATCTTTGTTATAGGGCCAAAGAGTGGTTTACCCAGACATCTTTGTTATAGGGCCAAAGGTGGTTTACCCAGACATCTTTGTTATAGGGCCAAAGAGTGGTTTACCCAGACATCTTTGTTATAGGGCCAAAGAGTGGTTTACCCAGACATCTTTGTTATAGGGCCAAAGAGTGGTTTACCCAGACATCTTTGTTATAGGGCCAAAGAGTGGTTTACCAAGACATCTTTGTTATAGGGCCAAAGAGTGGTTTACCCAGACATCTTTGTTATAGGGCCAAAGAGTGGTTTACCCAGACATCTTTGTTATAGGGCCAAAGAGTGGTTTACCAAGACATCTTTGTTATAGGGCCAAAGAGTGGTTTACCAGACATCTTTGTTATAGGGCCAAAGAGTGGTTTACCCAGACATCTTTGTTATAGGGCCAAAGAGTGGTTTACCCAGACATCTTTGTTATAGGGCCAAAGAGTGGTTTACCCAAGACATCTTTGTTATAGGGCCAAAGAGTGGTTTACCCAGACATCTTTGTTATAGGGCCAAAGAGTGGTTTACCCAGACATCTTTGTTATAGGGCCAAAGAGTGGTTTACCCAGACATCTTTGTTATAGGGCCAAAGAGTGGACATCTTTGTTATAGGGCCAAAGAGTGGTTTACCCAGACATCTTTGTTATAGGGCCAAAGAGTGGTTTACCCAGACATCTTTGTTATAGGGCCAAAGAGTGGTTTACCCAGACATCTTTGTTATAGGGCCAAAGAGTGGTTTACCCAGACATCTTTGTTATAGGGCCAAAGAGTGGTTTACCCAGACATCTTTGTTATAGGGCCAAAGAGTGGTTTACCCAACATCTTTGTTATAGGGCCAAAGAGTGGTTTACCCAGACATCTTTGTTATAGGGCCAAAGAGTGGTTTACCCAGACATCTTTGTTATAGGGCCAAGAGTGGTTTACCCAGACATCTTTGTTATAGGGCCAAAGAGTGGTTTACCCAGACATCTTTGTTATAGGGCCAAAGAGTGGTTTACCCAGACATCTTTGTTATAGGGCCAAAGAGTGGTTTACCCAGACATCTTTGTTATAGGGCCAAAGAGTGGTTTACCCAGACATCTTTGTTATAGGGCCAAAGAGTGGTTTACCCAGACATCTTTGTTATAGGGCCAAAGAGTGGTTTACCCAGACATCTTTGTTATAGGGCCAAAGAGTGGTTTACCCAGACATCTTTGTTATAGGGCCAAAGAGTGGTTTACCCAGACATCTTTGTTATAGGGCCAAGAGTGGTTTACCCAGACATCTTTGTTATAGGGCCAAAGAGTGGTTTACCCAGACATCTTTGTTATAGGGCCAAGAGTGGTTTACCCAGACATCTTTGTTATAGGGCCAAAGTGGTTTACCCAGACATCTTTGTTATAGTGGTTTACCCAGACATCTTTGTTATAGGGCCAAAGAGTGGTTTACCCAGACATCTTTGTTATAGGGCCAAAGAGTGGTTTACCCAGACATCTTTGTTATAGGGCCAAAGAGTGGTTTACCCAGACATCTTTGTTATAGGGCCAAAGAGTGGTTTACCCAGACATCTTTGTTATAGGGCCAAAGAGTGGAGTGGTTTACCCAGACATCTTTGTTATAGGGCCAAAGAGTGGTTTACCCAGACATCTTTGTTATAGGGCCAAAGAGTGGTTTACCCAGACATCTTTGTTATAGGGCCAAAGAGTGGTTTACCCAGACATCTTTGTTATAGGGCCAAAGAGTGGTTTACCCAGACATCTTTGTTATAGGGCCAAAGAGTGGTTTACCCAGACATCTTTGTTATAGGGCCAAAGAGTGGTTTACCCAGACATCTTTGTTATAGGGCCAAAGAGTGGTTTACCCAGACATCTTTGTTATCTTTTACCCAGACATCTTTGTTATAGGGCCAAAGAGTGGTTTACCCAGACATCTTTGTTATAGGGCCAAAGAGTGGTTTACCCAGACATCTTTTATAGGGCCAAAGTGGTTTACCCAGACATCTTTGTTATAGGGCCAAAGAGTGGTTTACCCAGACATCTTTGTTATAGGGCCAAAGAGTGGTTTACCCAGACATCTTTGTTATAGGGCCAAAGAGTGGTTTACCCAGACATCTTTGTTATAGGGCCAAAGAGTGGTTTACCCAGACATCTTTGTTATAGGGCCAAAGAGTGGTTTACCCAGACATCTTTGTTATAGGGCCAAAGAGTGGTTTACCCAGACATCTTTGTTATAGGGCCAAAGAGTGGTTTACCCAGACATCTTTGTTATAGGGCCAAAGAGTGGTTTACCCAGACATCTTTGTTATAGGGCCAAAGAGTGGTTTACCCAGACATCTTTGTTATAGGGCCAAATCTTTGAGTGGTTTACCCAGACATCTTTGTTATAGGGCCAAAGAGTGGTTTACCCAGACATCTTTGTTATAGGGCCAAAGAGTGGTTTACCCAAGACATCTTTGTTATAGGGCCAAAGGTGGTTTACCCAGACATCTTTGTTATAGGGCCAAAGAGTGGTTTACCCAGACATCTTTGTTATAGGGCCAAAGAGTGGTTTACCCAGACATCTTTGTTATAGGGCCAAAGAGTGGTTTACCCAGACATCTTTGTTATAGGGCCAAAGAGTGGTTTACCCAGACATCTTTGTTATAGGGCCAAAGAGTGGTTTACCCAGACATCTTTGTTATAGGGCCAAAGAGTGGTTTACCCAGACATCTTTGTCATAGGGCCAAAGAGTGGTTTACCCAGACATCTTTGTTATAGGGCCAAAGAGTGGTTTACCCAGACATCTTTGTTATAGGGCCAAAGAGTGGTTTACCCAGACATCTTTGTCATAGGGCCAAAGAGTGGTTTACACAGACATCTTTGTTATAGGGCCAAAGAGTGGTTTACCCAGACATCTTTGTTATAGGGCCAAAGAGTGGTTTACCCAGACATCTTTGTTATAGGGCCAAAGAGTGGTTTACCCAGACATCTTTGTTATAGGGCCAAAGAGTGGTTTACCCAGACATCTTTGTTATAGGGCCAAAGAGTGATTTACCCAGACATCTTTGTTATAGGGCCAAAGAGTGGTTTACCCAGGCATCTTTGTTATATGGCCAAAGAGTGGTGTACCCAGACATCTTTGTCATAGGGCCAAAGAGTGGTTTACCCAGACATCTTTGTTATAGGGCCAAAGAGTGGTTTACCCAGACATCTTTGTCATAGGGCCAAAGAGTGGTTTACCCAGACATCTTTGTTATAGGGCCAAAGAGTGGTTTACCCAGACATCTTTGTTATAGGGCCAAAGAGTGGTTTACCCAGACATCTTTGTTATAGGGCCAAAGAGTGGTTTACCCAGACATCTTTGTTATAGGGCCAAAGAGTGGTTTACCCAGACATCTTTGTTATAGGGCCAAAGAGTGGTTTACCCAGACATCTTTGTTATAGGGCCAAAGAGTGGTTTACCCAGACATCTTTGTTATAGGGCCAAAGAGTGGTTTACCCAGACATCTTTGTTATAGGGCCAAGAGTGGTTTACCCAGACATCTTTGTTATAGGGCCAAAGAGTGGTTTACCAAGACATCTTTGTTATAGGGCCAAAGAGTGGTTTACCCAGACATCTTTGTTATAGGGCCAAAGAGTGGTTTACCCAGACATCTTTGTTATAGGGCCAAAGAGTGGTTTACCCAGACATCTTTGTTATAGGGCCAAAGAGTGGTTTACCCAGACATCTTTGTCATAGGGCCAAAGAGTGGTTTACCCAGACATCTTTGTTATAGGGCCAAAGAGTGGTTTACCCAGACATCTTTGTTATAGGGCCAAAGAGTGGTTTACCCAGACATCTTTGTTATATGGCCAAAGAGTGGTTTACCCAGACATCTTTGTCATAGGGCCAAAGAGTGGTTTACCCAGACATCTTTGTTATAGGGCCAAAGAGTGGTTTACCCAGACATCTTTGTTATAGGGCCAAAGAGTGGTTTACCCAGACATCTTTGTGGGCCAAAGAGTTTTACCCAGACATCTTTGTTATAGGGCCAAAGAGTGGTTTACCCAGACATCTTTGTTATAGGGCCAAAGAGTGGTTTACATCTTTGTTATAGGGCAAAGAGTGGTTTACCCAGACATCTTTGTTATAGGGCCAAAGAGTGGTTTACCCAGACATCTTTGTTATAGGGCCAAAGAGTGGTTTACCCAGACATCTTTGTTATAGGGCCAAAGAGTGGTTTACCCAGACATCTTTGTTATAGGGCCAAAGAGTGGTTTACCCAGACATCTTTGTTATAGGGCCAAAGAGTGGTTTACCAAGACATCTTTGTTATAGGGCCAAAGAGTGGTTTACCCAGACATTTTTGTTTTGGATAGCTCTTCCTGTTGTTGTTTGTTTAGTGTTGGATTGGATTATTCAATGATATTGAGCTGATTTCTAATGTGCTGTTCGTTCTTTTTCCGTAGTGCATTTCTGTATTATTTTAGTGATTCACCATAAGGAAGGTGTTGGCTCAGGTTTTCTGGGTCTCTATGTTTTTGGTTGGATATGTTTCTCAATTTCTTTCTTAGGTTTTTGCATTCTTCATCAAATCATTTGTCATTGTTTGTACATTTTCTTTGGTTTTCTGTTTGACATTTTTAGATTTGATAGGGAAGCTGAGAGGTCAAACATACTGTTTCGGGTTTCTACTGCCAAGTCAATTCAATTCAATTTCAATTCAAGGGCTTTATTGGCATGGGAAACATGTGTTAACATTGCCAAAGCAAGTGAGGTAGACAACATACAAAGTGAATATATAAAGTGAAAAACAACAAAAATGAACAGTAAACATTACACATACAGAAGTTTCAAAACAATAAAGACATTACATATGTCATATTATATATATATATATACAGTGTTTTAACAATGTACAAATGGTTAAAGGACACAAGATAAAATAAATAAGCATAAATATGGGTTGTATTTACAATGGTGTTTGTTCTTCACTGGTTGCCCTTTTCTCGTGGCAACAGGTCACAAATCTTGCTGCTGTGATGGCACACTGTGGAATTTCACCCAGTAGATATGGGAGTTTTTCAAAATTGGATTTGTTTTCGAATTCTTTGTGGATCTGTGTAATCTGAGGGAAATATGTCTCTCTAATATGGTCATACAATGGCAACTCACCTGGACAATACTCTGTGAGGTGAGGTCCGGCCTGCTCCCAATGATCATTTCATTAGAAGGGCAGAGAAGAGCAGAGAGGGAATAATATATCCCTTCATCACTCCTATACACAGCATTTGCATCCATGGAAATGGGCAGAGAGAAATAGAGAGAGAAAGTTTATTCACTTTGTATGTTGTCTACCTCACTTGCTTTGGCAATGTTAACACATGTTTCCCGTGCCAATAAAGCCCTTGAATTGAATTGAATTGAATTGATTGATTGATGAACTCCCATATCTACTGGATGCAATACCACAGTGTGGCATCACAGCAGCAAGATTTGTGACCTGTTGCCACAAGAAAAGGGCAACCAGTGAAGAACAAACAGCATTGTAAATACAACCCATATGTATGTTAATTTATTTTTCCTTTTGTACTTTAACCATTTGCACATCCTTACAACACTGTAAATATACATAAAGACATTTGTAATGTCTTTATTCTTTTGGAACTTTTGTGAGTGTAATGTTTACTGTTAATTTTTATAGTTTATTTCACTTTTGTATATTATCTACTTCACTTGCTTTGGCAATATTAACATGTGTATTGAATTGAATTGAATTGAGAGAGAGAGAGAGAGAGAGAGAGAGAGAGAGAGAGAGAAGAGAGAGAGAGAGAGAGAGAGAGAGAGAGAGAGAATAAATGATCAGTTCTATCTGGCCATGGCCCAGAGGATGGCCTGCCTGCATACACAGTTGGCTGGCTAGTTCGGAGATGATATGATGCAATTGGAGAGAGACCCAGCTAGGGCTGTGCTAATATGCATAAATGCACTTTAGCTGGGACACCCAAATCTTGGGTGTCACTATGGGATAACATGCTATACACACTACAGGCCTGTCCTAAGGGTAGTGTTGCCCTTAAAGCCCTCCTCTCTCCCACTTGCATCCCTTCCCTACAGGCTGTGCTTGGGCTCACGGAGCAGAGGGCCCTTCATTACTGAACAGCATTAGGGGGAACAGGCGGACAGAGGGACAGGGGGACAGGCGGACAGAGGAACAGGGGGACAGGCGGACAGGGGGACAGGCGAACAGAGGGACAGGGGGACAGGGGGACAGGCGGACAGAGGGACAGAGGGACAGGGGGACAGGCGGACAGAGGGACAGAGGGACAGGGGGACAGGCGGACAGAGGGACAGACAGGGACAGGGAGACAGGCGGACAGAGGGACAGGGGGACAGAGGGACAGGTGGACAGGGGGACAGGCGGACAGAGGGACAGGGGACAGGCGGACAGAGGACAGAGGACAGGGGACAGGCGGACAGAGAGACAGGGGACAGAGGGACAGGGGGACAGATGGACAGAGGGACAGAGGGACAGGCGGACAGAGGGACAGGGGGACAGAGGGACAGAGGGACAGGGGACAGACAGGCGGACAGAGGGACAGGGGACAGACAGGGGACAGGGCGGACAGAGGGACAGAGGGACAGGGGGACAGAGAGACAGGACAGGCGGACAGAGGGACAGAGGGACAGGGGACAGGCGGAATGAGGACAAGGGGACAGGGGACAGGCGGACAGAGGGACAGGGGGACAGGCGGATAGGCGGACAGGGGACAGGCGGACAGGCGGATAGGCGGACAGAGGGACAGGGGGACAGGGGACAGGGGGACAGGCGGATAGAGGGACAGGGGGACAGGCGGACAGAGGGACAGGGACACAGGTGGACAGAGGGACAGAGGGACAGGGGGACAGGCGCGAACAGAGGGACAGAGGGACAGGGGGACAGAGGGACAGGGGGATAGGCGGACAGAGGGACAGGCGGACACAGAGACAGGTGGACAGCGGGACAGGCGGACAGAGGGACAGGCAGACAGAGGGACAGGGGGACAGGCGGACAGAGGGACAGGGACACAGGCGGAAAGGGGGACAGGGGGACATGCGGACAGAGAGACAGGCGGACAGAGGGACAGGGGGACAGGCGGACAGGCGAACAGGGGGACAGAGGGACAGGGGAAAACAGGGGGACAGGCGGATAGAGGTTCATCCACCTCTGGCCTGCTCGCCTCCCTACCACTGAGGAAGTACAGTTCCCGCTCAGCCCAGTCAAAACTGTTCGCTGCTCTGGCCCCCCAATGGTGGAACAAACTCCCTCACGACGCCAGGACAGCGGAGTCAATCACCACCTTCCGGAGACACCTGAAACCCCACCTCTTTAAGGAATACCTAGGATAGGATAAAGTAATCCTTCTCACCCCCCTTAAAATACCTAGATGCACTATTGTAAAGTGGCTGTTCCACTGGATGTCATAAGGTGAAAGCACCAATTTGTAAGTCGCTCTGGATAAGAGCGTCTGCTAAATGACTTAAATGTAATGTTAAATGGATAGAGGGACAGGGGAACAGGGGTACAGGCGGACAGAGGGACAGGAAAACAGTGGGACAGGCGGACAGAGGGACAGGGGAACAGGGGGACAGGCGGACATTCCCCACTGATACAGGAGGAGACTGATACCGCAACAACTGCTGTGTGTGTGTGGGGGGGGGGGGGGCATGTGTGTGTGGGGGGGCATGTGTGTGTGTGTGTGCGTGTGTGTGCATGACAGAAAGAGAGACAGGGTCAGGAGTCTGATACATTGATTCATTGATGGTGTCCAGCAGCACTGTCTGGTTGTCTGTCTGTCTGTCCCTGGCTGGTCCATGCCTGGTGTGTGTCTGTGTGTTCATGTTTAGTACTGCATAGGCCTGACATCGTTAAGCCCTAATGAGCCACTCACTCTGTCTGTCAGGGCAGGTCATCCAAAGCATACTGCTGGGAGGAAGGACAGGTCACTTTGGAGAAACCACAGTACACCAGTCCACTGCCAAGCCTCCAGTCTAATTTGTAATCTAATAAATTCCAACAAGCAATCAGTAACAGCCAATGGCTTTTCAATATAACCCTCCTTGCTCTCTCCGACTAGACTGTGATAATTGTCCCGTAATGTGGTCAAGAGGACTGGAGAGGGGGAGAGGGGAACTAGAAGAGGAGAGGGGGAGAGGGGAACTAGAAGAGGAGAGGGGGAGAGGGGAACTAGAAGAGGAGAGGGGGAGAGGGGAACTAGAAGAGCGAGGGGAGAGGGGAACTAGAAGAGGAGAGGGGAGAGGGAACTAGAAGAGGGGAGGGGAGAGGGGAACTAGAAGAGGAGAGGGGGAGAAGGTCAGGCCCATCTCTTTGCAGAAAATAGCCTCCAAATGTGCAAGGCAAGACTCCTATTATTAGGACGTCTAAACTGACATGGAGATGGCTGTGGCCTGTTTACGTTTGCTGGGGATATTTGGAGCGAGGTACCAGAATGAGGGGAGGGAGGGAGGGAGGGAGGGAGGGAGGGAGGGAGGGAGGGAGTAACCAGGATGGTCAAGTGTGAGGCAGATAATTGCAGCTGACAGTCCAGTCTGCCACACAGTTAATTTGAGCCTGAGCCCAGGTCCCTAGTACTTAGCACATTCTGTTCAGGTACATGCCAAACACTTCTCTCCCTCTCTCTCTAACTCTCTTCCACTCTCTCTCTCTCCCTCTCCCACTCTCTCTCTCTCTCTCTTCTCGTTTTCCTCTCCCTCTCTCTCTCTTCTTCTTTCTCTTCTTCTCTCTCTCTCTCTATTCTCTTTTCCTCTCCCTCTCTCTCTCTCTCTCTCTCCCCCTCTCTCTCTCTCTCTTCTTCTTTTACTCTCTCTCTCTCTCCCTCTCTCTCTCTCTCTCTTCTTCTTTTACTCTCTCTCTCTCCCTCTCTCTCTCTCTCTCTCTTCTTCTTTTACTCTCTCTCTCTCTCTCCCTCTCTCGCTCTCTCTCTTCTTCTTTTACTCTCTCTCTCTCTTCTTCTTTTACTCTCTCTCTCTCTTCTTCTTTTACTCTCTCTTTCTCTCTTCTCTTTTTCCTCTCCCTCTCTCTCTCTCTCTCCCTCTCTCTCTCTCTCTTCTTATTTTACTCTCTCTCTCTCTCTTCTTCTTTTACTCTCTCTCTCTCTCTCTTCTCTTTTTCCTCTCCCTCTCTCTCTCTCTCCCTCCCTCTCTCTCTCTCTCTCTCTCTTCTTTTACTCTCTCTCTCCCCCTCTCGCTCTCTCTCTTCTTCTTTTACTCTCTCTCTCTCTCTTCTCTTTTTCCTCTCCCTCTCTCTCTCTCTCTCCCTCTCTCCCTCTCTCTCTCTCTCCTCTTCTTTCACTCTTTCTCTCCCCCTCTCTCTCTCTCTCTTCTTCTTTTACTCTCTCTCTCCCCCTCTCGCTCTCTCTCTTCTTCTTTTACTCTCTCTCTCCCCCTCTCGCTCTCTCTCCTCTTCTTTTACTCTCTCTCCCCCTCTCGCTCTCTCTCCTCTTCTTTTACTCTCCCCCCCTCTCTCTCATCCTACCTGTTTCTCTCAGATTCTCTCTTTCTGTCAGTCATATAATCAGTCATCAGTAAAAATGAATAGAGCTATGAGTGACTCTACTGATGCACTGCACACACTGTGTTCTTATTTTCCTAGGTTTTCACTGGGCGATACTGTACCTGTCAGTGATTGGACGGCCCGCTGCGTCATCCCTAACTCCCTGACAGGTGGGCCATTATATGAAGAGAAGAAAATAATCCCTCTCTTCTGAAGATCACCTTTCAAAAAATGAGAAGTCTCAGTTGCCAGTCTCCCAAGTCCAAGATCTTACCTTCAATCTGCACCGAATAATGAATCTACTCTTAATAATAGTGACTATATTTGAAGCACACACTCTTCAATGTCTATGTCTGGATTTGGCTTTTGTGTGAGTCTCTGAGTGCTTGTGGCTTTCTTAATGCCTTTAGTATTCTCTCTGGTATGCAATCTGGTTTCGCTCAGGTTATGCATGTGTCCCTGCAACCTTAAAGGTCCTCAATGATGTCACCACTGCCCTTGATTTTAAGCAATGTTGTGCAGCTATTATGATTGACTTGGCCAAAGCTTTTGATACAGTAGACCATTCCATTCTTGTGGGTCGGCTAAGGAGTGTTGGTGTCTCTGAGGGGTCTTTGGCCTGGTTTGCTAATTACCTTTCTTAAAGAGCACAGTGTGTAAGCTTTAACAGCCACTGCCTGTCACAATGGGAGAACCCCAAGGCGTGATCCTAGACCCCACGCTCTTCATCAACAACATAGCTCAGACAGTAGGAAGCTCTCTCATCCATTACATGCAGATGATTGTCTTATACTCAGCTAGCCCCCACCGGATTTTGTGTTAAACGCTCTACAACAAGCTTTCTTAGAGTCCAACAAGCTCTTAGTATCCTACATAAACCATGTTTTATCCCCTGTCACCGCAGGAGGCCTTTTGCCTCTTGGTAGGCCGTCATTGTAAATACCATTTTTTTCTAAATTGACTTGCCTAGCTAAATAAAGGTTAAATAAATACATATAAATAATTGAATGGATATTGTGTGTGCGTGCATAAGTGTGTGTATGTATAACAGTCACGTGTGTGTACTAAAGTGTGTGCAAGAGGGTGCAAGTCATTAAGCTTTGGATAGTCCTGAAGTTGTGACCCTGGCTCAGTCTCCACTGTACTACGTGTGTCTGTGTGGAAGGTTGGGAATGCCCAATGGCTCCTGAACCAGCTTACTGTACCATAGATGGCATTAACCCTCCCGGTCCCACATCCCTGCAACCACTTGACATTTTAATAAAAATGTCCCTGAGTGCTCTCACATTAAAGGGCGTGACATTTCATTTGCACTCGAGGCTGATTAAAACCCTTATGGTCTCAAGAATAGAAGGGCCATTTGTGTACCCTGTGTTTATGATTAGGAGGAAAGGAATGAATGTGAGATGTGCCGATGGAGAAAACAATAGAAAGACCTTTTCTGGTTCACTACGAAGCACAGTACAGATATAGTGGTCCCTTTTTAGACCTACACTGTACGTTGAAAAGTATAGGTGCGGAAAACTACATTGAAAAGATAATGGTCATCTCATTAAAAGTCCACCTCACGTTACTTGATTAATATTGAATCACATTCGATCCACAACTTGAAATTCTGAAATCGTATTGTTTGATCTTATTTGTGTTAGTTTTTCTCCACAGGCAGTTCAGAAGAGAAAATCACATTTGGCGTGACGAGTTTGACGTCTCTGCTCAGCGAACATTCCTGGCATGTTGGATTTGTGTCTGTGTCACAGCACCTGAGTGGCACTGGTCTGGCTGGGTGTTGCTTCTGTGCTGTGTGTTAGTCCCAGCTGTGCTGTGTGTTCTGACTCCAGGCCAGGTTTCACCTGTCACCTCTTATTGGGACAGAGTGCTGTACAATGGCCTGCGGCCTGTTGTAGTCACTGTTGTACGGACCAACAAGCTCACACAGTCTCACGTTGAAATTTGACGTTCATCCATGTTTCTCAAACATAAAATGTTGAAGTTGTTCCAAACATCAAATGAACTCAGAGTTGTTAAAGTGATAATCCACCCCAAAAATAAAAATCATGGAACTCCTGTCAATTCTATCAGTGGGTAAAATACAAATTTTCCCCATGGTTTAACTTCAAAGTGATCCGCCTGTGGAAATCAGGAAATCGTGAAGGATCGCACGTCATAGCTATATAATTCTCGTCACTGTAGATAAGGGATTACACACTATCACAATTCATAACGCTTGTAGAGGAATACCTAAGAGGAATACCTATGTAAGAATGCTGATCCTTGACTATAGCTCAGCATTCAACACCATAGTACCCTCCAAGCTCATCATTCAGCTCGGAGCCCTGGGTCTGAACCCCACCCTGTTTAACTGGGTCCTGGACTTCCTGACAGGCTGCCCCCAGGTGGTGAAGGTAGGAAACATCACCTCCACTTCACTGATCCTCAACACTGGCGCACCACAAGGGTGTGTGCTTAGCCCCCTCCTGTACTCTCTGTTCACCCATGACTGCGTGGCCACACACGCCTCCAACTCGATGATCAAGTTTGCAGACGGCACAACAGTAGTAGGCTTGATTACCAACAATGACGAGACAGTCTACAGGGAGGAGGTGGTCATGGACTTCAGGAAACAGCAGAGGGAGCTCCCCCCTATTCACATCGATGGGACCACAGTGGAGAAGGTGGATAGCTTAAAGTTCCTTTCTAGTACACATCACTGACAAACTGAAATGGTCCACCCGCGGTCAGTACAGGTGCATCGAAGCTGGGACTGAGAGACTGAAAAAGGCCATCAGACTGCTAAACAGCAATCACTAGCACATTAGAGGCTGTTGCCAACATACAGTTGAAGTCAAACATTTACATACACTTAGGTTGGAATCATTAAAACTCATTTTTCAACCACTCCACAAATTTCTTGCTACCAAACTATAGTTTTGGCAAGTCGGTTAGGACATCTACTTTGTGCATTTTTCCAACAATTGTTTACAGACAGATTATTTAATTTATAATCCACTGTATCACGATTCCAGTGGGTCAGAAGTTTACATACACTAAGGAGACTCTGCCTTTAAACAGCTTTGAAAATTCAGGAAAATTATGTCATGGCTTTAGAAGCTTCTGGCAGGCTAATTTACATAATTTGAGTCAGTTGGAGGTTTACCTGTGGATGCATTTCAAGGCCTACCTTCGAACTCAGTGCCTCTTTGCTTGATATCATGGGATAAATCCACCAAGACCCCAGAAAAAAAACTGTAGACCTCCACAAGTCTGGTTCATCCTTGGGAGCAATTTTTTTGCGCACCGATTGCCACGCAGACACCAAGCGGGACACCTGGTAAATGTAGTCCCTTATGGTCAATCTTCCAATGATATGCCTACAAATACGTCACAATGCTGCAGAGACCTTGGGGAAACAAGATAAAGTGTCCGTTCATTCCTGTCGCATTCACAGCCATATAAGGCGATCATGGAAAACGTAGCCTCAGAAATCCTGTGCATTTCCTGGTCGGTCATACATCTTGGTTTTGCCCGAAGCATTTGTTCTAAGGGACTCACAGTGAAAATCTTTGCATTTCTGGAAACGTAAGACTGTCTTCTTTCCAAAACTATCAATTCCAAGCATATTCGAGCATCTTTTCGTGACAAAATATTGCGCTTAAAACGGGCACGTCTTTTTATCCAAAAATGAAATACTGCCCCTAGAGTCTGAAAATGCTTATTGGAGAGCTACATGGTTCAGACTTATTGAGTGTGTTGGCAAATGGTTTGAGGTGAAGGATAACAGCATAGAGAAAAACAACTCTGGGAAATAAAATGCAGCCATGTATTAATCTACTGTATTCCAATGGATAGACAATGCGATTGGTTTATACTGCCTGTATACAAACTTGTTCTGCTTGGTCTCTGGGGACCAATAGGAAGTCTGATTTGTCTCTGGGGACCAATAGGAAGTCAGAGAAAAGCTCCACCAGGGATTCCTTCTATGACACATCATTTTTCTATAAAGCCTTGGACATCATTTCTCTCAGGGCCATGTTCCACCACTGGCAGCATCACACGCACACACACACACACACACACACACACACACACACACACACACACACACACACACACACACACACACGCACACACACACACACACACACACACACACACACACACACACACACACACACACACACACACACACACACACACACACACACACACACACACACACACACACACACACACTGATACAACTAGGGGTGATTTACCTATTCTATCCTATAGTTGGAGGGGGGGGGGGTGATGAGATGATGATGAGGTGATCTCTGTCCTATTTGCTCTCCTTCCATCATGGTTAGTGTGTTATGACATGTTTAACTCAATTCCCTGAAATTAGCACAGTGAAATGTATAGCCGTAAAAGAACTATGTATGATATACTTGTATCCTCAAGCAGCCAATGACGAGCAAGCAAACGGTAACATAGTAACCTAATTACAAGTATTTTATATAATATCCAATGACCGCTTAGTTGTTAAAATAGGAGAGGTCCATGGGTTAATCATAGCCTGTGAGCAGTCTCATGTAATTGAAGCATAATATTATAATTAGTTCACTTTTACTCAAACTTACTGTATCTGTGTCAATAAAAAATATAATCCACATGGCCGGCCTAATCACACATGTCAACTTAGAAAGAAAAAAATACATACATAGTCTGTGATATTGACGTTCCAGCAAACTATTATGTGTAAAATTAACCCTGTTGAATTACATCATCACAGCGTATGGGATTTCTCATTGATATTTCAACTTGTGTTGGATCATCGAGAGTCTTTACGGATTGGCTCAATTGTAAAACACACTATTAGTGTTGTCGTCAGGCTGGTATCATCGTTTATACGCCACAGAAAAATAACTGTCAACAGTACTGACAACAGTGATGGAGGTGGTGCTCTAGCAGTCGTAGGTGTGTGTGAAGTGTACTCAGACAACGTGGTGTGTATCATACACAGCCATAATGTTATGGAGATGACAGTATATCATCAACTCCATCACCACTACTCAGTCAAACCATTGATTTCTACAGTGGCAGAAACAAACAACTAGTCTCCCTATGCCTCTCCCACAGCAGCCAGGCTAGCCTAGCCAGAAGGGATGACACGAACGTAGGGAGAGAGGGATAGCGGGAGGGAGGGATAGAGGGATGGAGGAACGTAGAGGAGGGAGTTAAAAGGAGAAAGAGGCTAAATTGGGAATCTATTACTGAGGTTTCAGTATAGCAGGTCCTCTCTCTCGCCCGTAAACACACAGAAATGTGTTCAAGTGAAAGGGCTTTATAAGTTTCCCTTCTTGGGAGTAATGTGGTTTGAATGGCTGGTAAAATGGGACTGGGAGAATTTCATTCCCGCTCTCTCCCCAGGCGAGTCACCTTTGACCCACGATAATATGAGCCTTTTCTATTTTTTCCCCACTCTTTCCCTGTTCTCCCTCACTCCCTGTTCTCCCTCACTCTCTGTTCTCCATCTCTCCATTTCTCTGTCTGATGGGAAGAAGAAATAAATCGAGGGCACTGGAGCGGCGGGGGATGAGGGAGGATGGGGTTGTGGTACAGATTGAGGGGAGCGGCGGGGGACGGGGAGGATGGGGGTTGTGGTACGGGATGAGGGGGAGCGGCAGGGGATGAGGGAGGATGGGTGTTGTGGTACGGATGAGGGGGAGCAGCGGGGATGGAGGAATGGGGGTTGTGGGGTGAGGGGAATGGGGAATGGGGGTGAGGGGTGAGGGGGAGCAGGGGGATGGGGGAGGATGGGGGTTGTGGTACGGGATGAGGGGGAGCGGCAGGGGATGAGGGAGGATGGGGGTTGTGGTACGGGGTGAGGGGGAGCGGCAGGGGATGAGGGAGGATGGGGGTTGTGGTACGGTATGAGGGGGAGCAGTAGGGGATGGGGGAATGGGGGTTGTGGTACGGGGTGAGGGGGAGCAGCAGGGGATGGGGGAATGGGGGTTGTGGTACGGCATGAGGGAAGCAGCAGGGGATGGAGGAATGGGGGTTGTGGTACGGGGTGAGGGGAGCGGCGGGGGACGGGGGGAGGGATGGGGTTGTGGTACGGTATGAGGGGGAGTGGCGGGGATGAGGAGGATGGGGGTTGTGGTACAGGATGAGGGGGAGCGGGGGATGGGGGAGGATGGGGGTTGTGGTACGGCATGAGGGGGAGCGGTAGGGGATGAAGGAGGATGGGGGTTGTGGTACGGGGTGAGGGGAGCGGCGGGGGACGGGGAGGATGGGGGTTGTGGTATGGAGTGAGGGGGAGCGGCGGGGGATGGGGAATGGGGGTTGTGGTACAGGATGAGGGGGAGCAACGGGGGTGGAGGAATGGGGTTGTGGTACGGCGTGAGGGGGAGCAGTAGGGGATAGGGGAATGGGGGTTGTGGTACGGGGTGAGGGGGAGCAGCGGAGGATGGGTGAATGGGGGTTGTGGTACGGATTGAGGGGGAGCGGCAGGGGATGAGGAGGATGGGGGTTGTGGTATGGGATGAGGGGGAGCGGCGGGGGATGAGGAGGATGGGGGTTGTGTTACGGGATGAGGGGGAGCAGTGGAGGATGGGGGAATGGGGTTGTGGTACGGGGTGAGGGGAAGCAGCAGGGGATGGGGGAATGGGGTTGTGGTACGGGGTGAGGGGGAGCAGCGGGGATGGAGGAATGGGGTTGTGGTACCGATTGAGGGGGAGCAGCGGGGATGGAGGAATGGGGGTTGTGGTACCGGAATGAGGGGGAGCAGCGGGGGATGGAGGAATGGGGGTTGTGGTACGGTTTGAGGGGGAGCAGCGGGGGATGGAGGAATGGGGGTTGTGGTACGGGGTGAGGGGGAGCAGCTGGGGATGGAGGAATGGGGGTTGTGGTACGGTTTGATGGGGAGCAGCGGGGGATGGAGGAATGGGGTTGTGGTACGGGGTGAGGGGGGAGCAGCGGGGGATGGAGGAATGGGGGTTGTGGTGACGGGATGAGAGGGGAGCAGCGGGGGATGGAGGAATGGGGGTTGTGGTACCGAATGAGGGGGAGCAGGGGGGATGGAGGGGGATGGAGGGAATGGGGATGTTGGAATGGTTGTGACGGAGGGGGAGCGGCGGGGATGGAGGAATGGGGGTTGTGGTACGGGTTGAGGGGAGTGGCGGGGATGAGGGGATGGGGTTGTGGTACGGGGTGAGGGGGAGCAGCGGGGGATGGAGGAATGGGGTTGTGGTACGGGGTGAGGGGGGAGCAGCGGGGATGGGGAATGGGGTTGTGGTACGGGTGAGGGGGAGCAGCAGGGGATGGGGAATGGGGGTTGTGGTACCGGGTGAGGGGGAGCAGCTGGGGATGGGGGGAATGGGGTTGTGTTACGGGGAATGAGGGGGAGCAGCTGGGGATGGGGGAATGGGGGGTGTGGTACGGGGTGAGGGGGTGCAGCAGGGGGATGGGGAATGGGGTTGTGGTACGGGAATGAGGGGGGAGCAGCTGGGGATGGAGGGAATGGGGTTGTGGTACGGAATGAGGGGGAGCAGCAGGGGGGATGGGGGAATGGGGGTTGTGGTACGGTTTGAGGGGGAGAAGCAGGGGATGGAGGAATGGGGGTTGTGGTATGGGGTGAGGGGGGAGCAGCGGGGATGGGGAATGGGGGTTGTGGGAGGGATGAGAGGGGAGCAGCGGGGGATGGAGGAATGGGGTTGTGGTACGGAATGAGGGGGAGCAGCGGGGGATGGAGGAATGGGGGTTGTGGTACGGGGTGAGGGGGAGCGGCGGGGGATGGAGGAATGGGGTTGTGGTACGGGATGAGGGGGAGTGGCGGAGGATGGGGGAATGGGGGTTGTGGTACGGAGTGAGGGGGAGCAGCGGGGGATGGAGGAATGGGGGTTGTGGTACGGGTGAGGGGGGAGCGGCGTGGGATGTTGGAATGTGGGTTGTGGTACGGAGTGAGGGGGAGCGCGGGGGATGAGGGAGGATGGGGGGTTGTGGTATGGGATGAGGGGAGCGGCGGGGGATGAGGGAGGATCGGGGTTGTGTTACGGGGTGAGGGGATCAGCAGGGGATGGGGAATGGGGTTGTGGTACGGGGTGAGGGGGAGCAGCAGGGGATGGGAGAATGGGGTTGTGGTACGGGATGAGGGGGAGCAGCAGGGGGATGGAGGAATGGGGGTTGTGGTACGGGGTGAGGGGGAGCAGCAGGGGGATGGAGGAATGGGGTTGTGGTACGGGGTGAGGGGGAGTAGCAGGGGGATGGGGAATGGGGGTTGTGGTACCGAATTTAGTGGGGTGCAGCTGGGGATGGGGTAATGGGGGTTGTGGAGGGGAATGAGGGGGAGCAGCTGGGGATGGGGGAATGGGGGTGTGGTACGGTTGAGGGGGAGCAGCAGGGGATGGGGAATGGGGTTGTGTGGTACGGAGTGAGGGGGAGAAGCAGGGGGATGTGGGAATGGGGGTTGTGGTACGGATTGAGGGGGGTGCAGCTGGGGATGGGGGAAAGGGGGTTGTGGTATGGGGGGGTTGAAGGCTTATTTATTTAGCAAGTGTGTTGTCCAGGACCCAGATTAGCTCATCTGTTTAAATGAAATATCACGCCAATGGGAAGCCCCGTGTCACGCGAGCAGTGGGGACCCATTTCTATCTGCAAGGGACCATGTAATCTATACCACCAGTACTACACACTGAGACCTGGTCCTGCAGCATGACCCACTTTACCAGAGCCATAGACATCAGACGTTCAACGCCACCAATTGTCTGCTGCCGATACGCTGCTGATCAACTGTAGATGATGCTGTGTTGCCCTTTTCTACATGCATTTGTTTTTAACTAAATGTCATTATGAAATGTTTTCCAGGTTCAATTATCTCTTTAGGTTATCCCCGTGAGGCAATGTACATTAAATGGAGTTGACTTGTGGAGAAGGGCATGTTCCAGGCCTCATGCGGGCTCCTATTCTAACATGAAGTCATAAAGTCATGGCATTCAGCTCTCTCAGCACCCACTTACACATGACTGATTGAGTTATGGGTGTGGTAACCTTAGAAGCACAAAACCCAATGCTACAGAAAAACATTTAGCCCTTTCTTAACTTGCTTTCATGCACACAAATTGGGTGAAAGTCGTGGCTCCAGGAAACGTAATCCGCTCAATGTATAAATAATTTGCAGCCGACTACCTTTCATGGTAATAGCATGGTGTGCAGTGTGGATACATGGCCCTGTTTTCGTCCTAGCTGATGTTTAGGTAAGGGTTGACCTAGTGACACGTCACCTCAGCAAAACATATACTGTGAATGATGTCTGCCATCATCTTCTGGGGGAAGAAAAACCTTTGAGATTTGAGGTTTCATTTTCTGTTGAGTGAATACATGGTTAGTCATACACAAACACACACACACACACACACACACACACACACACACACACACACACACACACACACACACACACACACACACACACACACACACACACACACACACACACACACACACACACACACACACACACACACACACACACACCTTCTATCAGGAGAAAGACAAAGCCTATAAAGCTGGAAATAGTAGGATACATAGTAAATTAACTATAGCATTAGGAAGCAATAGTCTACAACTCCGCTTCACTTTCAATTTAACATCAGCTCAGATTAATTAACAGAAAACTACATGCATCTGCCATTAGACTTCATCCTTGTGTGTGCGTGCTTGCGTGCATGCGTGTGTGTGTGCCTATGTGCGTGCTAGCTTGCCTGTGTAGAACTAGATCTCATAATTTCACTCTGGAATTTGCAGTATTATGGATGAATGTCAATTATTTTAAGCATTAATTGCGCGTGGTTACAGGATTAAAACAGAAACAACTTAAAGGGTTATGTTTAGGTATTCATTCTGATGGGTAATGTTTAGGTATTCATTCTGAGGGGTTATGTTTAGGTATTCATTCTGAGGGGTTATGTTTAGGTATTCATTCTGAGGGGTTATGTTTAGATATTCATTCTGAGGGGTTATGTTTAGGTATTAATTCTGAGGGGTTATGTTTAGGTATTCATTCTGAGGGGTTATGTTTAGGTATTCATTCTGAGGGGTTATGTTTAGGTATTCATTCTGGGGGGTTATGTTTAGGTATTCATTCTGAGGGGTTATGTTTAGGTATTCATTCTGAGGGGTTATGTTTAGGTATTATTTCTGAGGAGTTATGTTTAGGTATTCATTCTGAGGGGTTATGTTTAGGTATTCATTCTGAGGGGTTATGTTTAGGTATTCATTCTGAGGGGTTATGTTTAGGTATTCATTCTGAGGGGTTATGTTTAGGTATTCATTCTGAGGGGTTATGTTTAGGTATTCATTCTGAGGGGTTATGTTTAGGTATTCATTCTGATGGCTAGGTATTCCTTAAAGAGGTGGGGTTTCAGGTGTCTCCGGAAGGTGGTGATTGACTCCGCTGTCCTGGCGTCGTGAGGAGTTTGTTCCACCATTGGGGGCCAGAGCAGCGAACAGTTTTGACTGGGCTGGCGGGAACTGTACTTCCTCAGTGGTAGGGAGGCGAGCAGGCCAGAGGTGGATGAACGCAGTGCCCTTGTTTGGGTGTAGGGCCTGATCAGAGCCTGGAGGTACTGAGGTGCCGTTCCCCTCACAGCTCCGTAGGCAAGCACCATGGTCTTGTAGCGGATGCGAGCTTCAACTGGAAGCCAGTGGAGGGAGCGGAGGAGCGGGGTGACGTGAGAGAACTTGGGAAGGTTGAACACCAGACGGGCTGCGGCGTTCTGGATGAGTTGTAGGGGTTTAATGGCACAGGCAGGGAGCCCAGCCAACAGCGAGTTGCAGTAATCAGACGGGAGATGACAAGTGCCTGGATTAGGACCTGCGCCGCTTCCTGTGTGAGGCAGGGTGCAGTACTCTGCGGATGTTGTAGAGCATGAACCTACAGGAACGGGCCACCGCCTTGATGTTAGTTGAGAACGACAGGGGGTGTTGTCCAGGATCACGCCAAGGTTCTTAGCGCTCTGGGAGGAGGACACAATGGAGTTGTCAACCGTGATGGCGAGATCATGGAACGGGCAGTCCTTCCCCGGGAGGAAGAGCAGCTCCGTCTTGCCGAGTTCAGCTTGAGGTGGTGATCCGTCATCCACACGGATATGTCTGCCAGACATGCAGAGATGCGGTCGCCACCTGGTCATCAGAAGGGGGAAAGGAGAAGATTAATTGTGTGTCGTCTGCATAGCAATGATAGGAGAGACCATGTGAGGTTATGACAGAGCCAAGTGACTTGGTGTATAGCGAGAATAGGAGAGGGCCTAGAACAGAGCCCTGGGGACACCAGTGGTGAGCACGTGGTGTGGAGACGGATTCTCGCCACGCCACCTGGTAGGAGCGACCTGTCAGGTAGGACGCAATCAAGCGTGGGCCGCGCGAGAGATGCCCAACTCGGAGAGGTGGAGAGGAGGATCTGATGGTTCACAGTATCGAAGGCAGCCGATAGGTCTAGAAGGATGAGAGCAGAGGAGAGAGTTGCTTTAGCAGTGCGGAGCGCCTCCGTGATACAGAGAAGAGCAGTCTCAGTTGAATGACTAGTCTTGAAACCTGACTGATTTGGATCAAGAGGTCATTCTGAGAGAGATAGCGGGAGAGCTGGCCAAGGACGGCACGTTCAAGAGTTTTGGAGAGAAAAGAAAGAAGGGATACTGGTCTGTAGTTGTTGACATCGGAGGGATCGAGTGTAGGTTTTTCAGAAGGGGGTGCAACTCTCGCTCTCTTGAAGACGGAAGGGGCGTAACCAGCGGTCAGGGATGAGTTGATGAGCGAGGTGAGGTGAGGAGGAGGTCTCCGGAAATGGTCTGGAGAAGAGAGGAGGGGATAGGGTCAAGCGGGCAGGTTGTAGGGCGGCCGGCCGTCACAAGACGAGATTTCATCTGGAGAGAGAGGGAGAAAGAGGTCAGAGCACAGGGTAGGGCAGTGTGAGCAGAACCAGCGGTGTCGTTTGACTTAGCAAAGCGAGGATCGGATGTCGTCGACCTTCTTTTCAAAATGGTTGTGAAGTCATCTGCAGAGAGGGAGGAGGGGGAGGGGAGGAGGATTCAGGAGGGAGGAGAAGGTTGCAAAGAGCTTCCTAGGGTTAGAAGGCAGATGCTTGGAATTTAGAGTGGTAGAAAGTGGCTTTAGCAGCAGAGAGAAAGAGGAAAATGTAGAGAGGAGGGAGTGAAAGGATGTCAGGTCCGCAGGGAGGCGGTTTTCCTCCATTTCCGCTCGGCTGCCCGGAGCCCTGTTCTGTGAGCTCGCAATGAGTCGTCGAGCCACGGAGCGGGAGGGAGGACCGAGCCGGCCTGGAGGATAGGGGACATAGAGAGTCAAAGGATGCAGAAAGGGAGGAGAGGAGGGTTGAGGAGGCAGAATCAGGAGATAGGTTGGAGAAGGTTTGAGCAGAGGAAGAGATGATAGGATGGAAGAGGAGAGAGTAGCGGGGAGAGAGAGCGAAGGTTGGGACGGCGCGATACCATCCGGTAGGGGCAGTGTGGGAAGTGTTGGATGAGAGCGAGAGGGAAAAGGATACAAGGTAGTGGTCGGAGACTTGGAGGGGGAGTTACAACGAGGTTAGTGGAAGAACAGCATCTAGTAAAGATGAGGTCAAAGCGTATTTCCTGCCTTGTGAGTAGGGGGAAAGGTGAGAGGGTGAGGTCAAAGAGGAGAGGAGTGGAAAGAAGGAGGCAGAGAGGAATGAGTCAAAGGTAGGCGTGGGAGGTTAAAGTCGCCCAGAACTGTGAGAGGTGAGCCGTCCTCAGGAAAGGAGCTTATCAAGGCATCAAGCTCATTGATGAACTCTCCGAGGAACCTGGAGGGCGATAAATGATAAGGATGTTAAGCTTGAAAGGGCTGGTAACTGTGACAGCATGGAATTCAAAGGAGGCGATAGACAGATGGGTAAGGAGAAGAGAGAATGACCACTTGGGAGAGATGAGGATCCCGGTGCCACCACCCCGCTGACCAGAAGCTCTCGGGGTGTGCGAGAACACGTGGGCAGACGAAAGAGAGCAGTAGGAGTAGCAGTGTTGTCTGTGGTGATCCATGTTTCCGTCAGTGCCAAGAAGTCGAGGGACTGGAGGAGACATAGGCGGAGATGAACTCTGCCTTGTTGGCCATAGATCGGCAGTTCCAGAGGCTACCGGAGACCTGGAACTCCACGTGGGTCGTGCGCGCTGGGACCACCAGATTAGGGTGGCGCGGCCACGCGGTGTGGAAGCGTTTGTATGGTCTGTGCAGAGAGGAGAGAACAGGGATAGACAGACACATAGTTGACAGGCTACACAAGAGGCTACGCTAATGCAAAGGAGATTGGAATGACAAGTGGACTACACGTCACGAGTGTTCAGAGAGTTAAGCTTACGTAGCAAGAATCTTATTGACTAAAATGATTAAAATGATACAGTACTGCTGAAGTAGGCTAGCTGGCAGAGGCTGCGTTGTTGACTAAGTAGGCTAGTTGGCATTGGCTGGGTTGTTGACACTACACTAATCAAGTCGTTCCGTTGAGTGTAATAGTTTCTACTGTGCTGCTATTCGGGGCTAGCTGGCTGGCTAGCAGTGTTGATTACGTTACGTTGCGTTAAAGAGCGACAATAGCTGGCTGGCTAACCTAGGAAGTCGCTCTAGACTACACAATTATATTTGATACAAAGACGGCTATGTAGCTAGCTATGTAGCTAGCTACGATCAAACAAATCAAGTTGTACTGTAATGAAATGAAATGAAAAATGTGATACTACCTGTGGAGCGAAGCGAAATCGGCCAGTTGTTGAGTGCAGAAGTTCTGTTCGGTAGGCGTTGGCTAGCTGTTGGCTAGCTAGCAGAGTCTCCTATGTTAAGGACGACATAAAACTACACACTCTAAACTACACAATTATCTTGGGTACGAAGACAGCAAAGACAACTATGTAGCTAGCTAACACTACACTAGTCAAGTCGTTCAGTTGAGTGTAATAGTTGTGCTGCTAATCGGTAGACGGTGGACTAGCTAACGGTGGACGTTAGCTAGCTGGCTAGCTGCAGGGCAGTGTAGACTGCGTTAGGACGACGAAATACGATAATTACGCAATTATCTATGATACAAAGACGGCTGTGTAGCTAGCTAAGAAGAAATTGCTAAGATTAGACAAATCAAACCGTTGTACTATAATGAAATGTAATGAAATGTAATACTACCTGCGGACCGAGTGCAGATGCGACCGCTCGCTCCAACCCGGAAGTGACATCACTCACTCATTCTGAGGGGTTATGTTTAGGTATTCATTCTGAGGGGTTATGTTTAGATATTCATTCTGAGGGGTTATGTTTAGGTATTAATTCTGAGGGGTTATGTTTAGGTATTCATTCTGAGGGGTTATGTTTAGGTATTCATTCTGAGGGGTTATGTTTAGGTATTCATTCTGGGGGGTTATGTTTAGGTATTCATTCTGAGGGGTTATGTTTAGGTATTCATTCTGAGGGGTTATGTTTAGGTATTATTTCTGAGGAGTTATGTTTAGGTATTCATTCTGAGGGGTTATGTTTAGGTATTCATTCTGAGGGGTTATGTTTAGGTATTCATTCTGAGGGGTTATGTTTAGGTATTCATTCTGATGGGTAACAGGGAGAGAGAAGAGTAACAGGGAGAGAGAAGAGTAACAGGGAGAGAGAACAGTTACAGGGAGAGAGAAGAGGAACAGGGAGAGAAGACGAACAGGGAGAGAGAAGAGTAACAGGGAGAGAAGAGGAACAGGGAGAGAGAAGAGTAACAGGGAGAGAGAAGAGAAACAGCGAGATAAGAGGAACAGGGAGAGAAGAGGAACAGGGAGAGAGAAGAGGAACAGGGAGAGAAGAGGAACAGGGAGAGAAGAGGAACAGGGAGAGAAGAGTAACAGGGAGAGAGAAGAGTAACAGGGAGAGAAGAGGAACAGGGAGAGAGAAGAGTAACAGGGAGAGAAGAGTAAAAGGGAGAGAAGAGTAACAGGGAGAGAGAAGAGGAACAGGGAGAGAAGAGGAACAGGGAGAGAAGAGGGACAGGGAGAGAAGAGGAACAGGGAGAGAAGAGTAACAGGGAGAGAGAAGAGGAACAGGGAGAGAAGAGGAACAGGGAGAGAAGAGGAACAGGGAGAGAAGAGTAACAGGGAGAGAGAAGAGTAACAGGGAGAGAGAAGAGTAACAGGGAGAGAATAGTAACAGGGAGAGAAGAGGAACAGGGAGAGAAGAGTAACAGGGAGAGAGAAGAGTAACAGGGAGAGAGAAGAGTAACAGGGAGAGAAGAGGAACAGGGAGAGAAGAGGAACAGGGAGAGAAGAGTAACAGGGAGAAGAAGAGGAACAGGGAGAGAGAAGAGGATCCGGGAGAGAGAAGAGGAACAGGGAGAGAGAAGAGTAACAGGGAGAGAGAAGAGGAACCGGGAGAGAGAAGAGTAACAGGGAGAGAGAAGGAGAACAGGGAGAGAGAAGAGTAACAGGGAGAGAGAAGAGGAACCGGGAGAGAGAAGACAACAATTTGGGCAGGTTGTTTAGAGTTGTGTTCCCTTTACAGCGAGGTCACACTCTCTTCCATTAGCCCTGAACCTGTTCATTACTAACCTGCAGATGTGAGCTGCCCCCCTCTGACCTTTGTCAACCCTCTTGATTAGTGTGGTCGCTTCTAGGGCATCAGAATGTGGGGTTGGTGTGTGTGTGCACTGTATATGTAAGTTCACGTTCACGTTTATGTGTTCATATTCATGTGTGTGATCATAATCATGTGTGTGTTCATGTTCATGTGTGTGTGTTCATGGTCATGTTCATGTGTGTGTGTGTGTGTTCATATTCATCTGTGTGTGTTCATGTTCATGTGTGTATTCATGTTCATGTGTGTGTGTGTGTGTGTGTTCATATTCATCTGTGTGTGTGTGTGTTCATATTCATCTGTGTGTGTGTTCATGTTCATGTGTGTGTTCATGTTCATGCGTGTGTGTATGTGTGTTCGTGGTCATGTTCATGTGTGTGTGTGTGTGTGTGTGTGTGTGTGTGTGTGTGTGTGTGTGTGTGTGTGTGTGTGTGTGTGTGTGTGTGTGTGTGTGTTCATGGTCATGTTCATGTGTGTGTGTGTGTTCATGGTCATGTTCATGTGTGTGTTCATGTTCATGTGTGTGTTCATGTTCATGTGTGTGTTCATGTTCATGTGTGTGTGTGTGTGTGTGTGTTCATGGTCATGTTCATGTGTGTGTTCATGTTCATGTGTGTGTTCATGTTCATGTGTGTGTTCATGTTCATGTGTGTGTGTGTGTGTGTGTGTGTGTGTGTGTGTGTGTGTGTGTGTGTTCATGGTCATGTTCATGTGTGTGTTCATGTTCATGTGTGTATATGACATGTGCCCCTTCATGGACTCGCATTTACAGTACCGGTCAAAGGGTGTGCAGAGCTGTTAACAAGGCAAAGGGTGTGCAGAGCTGTCAACAAGGCAAAGGGTGTGCAGAGCTGTCAACAAGGCAAAGGGTGTGCAGAGCTGTCAACAAGGCAAAGGGTGTGCAGAGCTGTCAACAAGGCAAAGGGTGTGCAGAGCTGTCAACAAGGCAAAGAGTGTGCAGAGCTGTCAACAAGGCAAAGGGTGTGCAGAGCTGTCAACAAGGCAAAGTGTGCAGAGCTGTTAACAAGGCAAAGGGTGTGCAGAGCTGTCAACAAGGCAAAGGGTGTGCAGAGCTGTCAACAAGGCAAAGGGTGTGCAGAGCTATCAACAAGGCAAAGAGTGTGCAGAGCTGTCAAAAAGGCAAAGGGTGTGCAGAGCTGTCAACAAGGCAAAGGGTGTGCAGAGCTGTCAACAAGGCAAAGGCTGTCCAGAGCTGTCAACAAGGCAAAGGGTGTGCAGAGCTGTCAACAAGGCAAGGGGTGTGCAGAGCTGTCAACAAGGCAAAGAGTGTGCAGAGCTGTCAACAAGGCAAAGAGTGTGCAGAGCTGTCAACAAAGCAAAGGGTGTGCAGAGCTGTCAACAAGGCAAAGGGTGTGCAGAGCTGTCAACAAGGCAAGGGGTGTGCAGAGCTGTCAACAAGGCAAAGAGTGTGCAGAGCTGTCAACAAGGCAAAGAGTGTGCAGAGCTGTCAACAAGGCAAAGAGTGTACAGAGCTGTCAACAAAGCAAAGGGTGTGCAGAGCTGTCAACAAAGCAAAGGGTGTGCAGAGCTGTCAACAAGGCAAAGGGTGTGCAGAGCTGTCAACAAGGCAAAGAGTGTGCAGAGCTGTCAACAAGGCAAGAGTGTGCAGAGCTGTCAACAAGGCAAAGGTTGTGCAGAGCTGTCAGCAAGGCAAAGAAGTGTGCAGAGCTGTCAACAAGGCAAGAGTGTGCAGAGCTGTCAACAAGGCAAAGGGTGTGCAGAGCTGTCAACAAGGCAAGGGGTGTGCAGAGCTGTCAACAAGGCAAAGAGTGTGCAGAGCTGTCAACAAGGCAAAGAGTGTGCAGAGCTGTCAACAAGGCAAAGAGTGTGCAGAGCTGTCAACAAGGCAAAGAGTGTACAGAGCTGTCAACAAAGCAAAGGGTGTGCAGAGCTGTCAACAAAGCAAAGGGTGTGCAGGCTGTCAACAAGGCAAGGGTGTGCAGAGCTGTCAACAAGGCAAAGAGTGTGCAGAGCTGTCAACAAGGCAAAGGGTGTGCAGAGCTGTCAACAAAGGCAAAAGAGTGTGCAGAGCTGTCAACAAGGCAAAGGGTGTGCAGAGCTGTCAACAAGGCAAAGGGTGTGCAGAGCTGTCAACAAGGCAAAGAGTGTGCAGAGCTGTCAACAAGGCAAAGGGTGTGCAGAGCTGTCAACAAAGCAAAGGGTGTGCAGAGCTGTCAACAAGGCAAAGGGTGTGCAGAGCTGTCAACAAGGCAAGGGGTGTGCAGAGCTGTCAACAAGGCAAAGAGTGTGCAGAGCTGTCAACAAGGCAAAGAGTGTGCAGAGCTGTCAACAAGGCAAAGGGTGTGCAGAGCTGTCAACAAGGCAAAGAGTGTGCAGAGCTGTCAACAAGGCAAGAGTGTACAGAGCTGTCAACAGGCAAAGGGTGTGCAGAGCTGTCAACAAGGCAAGGGGTGTGGAGAGCTGTCAACAAGGCAAAGAGTGTGCAGAGCTGTCAACAAGGCAAAGGGGTGTGCAGAGCTGTCAACAAAGCAAGGTGTGCAGAGCTGTCAACAAGGCAAGGTGTGCAGAGCTGTCAACAAGGCAAGGGAGTGTGCAGAGCTGTCAACAAGGCAAAGAGTGTGCAGAGCTGTCAACAAGGCAAAGAGTGTGCAGAGCTGTCAACAAGGCAAAGGGTGTGCAGAGCTGTCAACAAGGCAAGGGGTGTGCAGAGCTGTCAACAAGGCAAAGAGTGTGCAGAGCTGTCAACAAGGCAAAGAGTGTGCAGAGCTGTCAACAAGGCAAAGAGTGTGCAGAGCTGTCAACAAGGCAAAGGGTGTGCAGAGCTGTCCAAAGGCAAGGGGTGTGCCAGAGCTGTCAACAAGGCAAGAGTGTGCAGAGCTGTCAACAAGGCAAGGGTGTGCAGAGCTGTCAACAAAGCAAAGTGTGCAGAGCTGTCAACAAGGCAAAAAAGGTGTGCAGAGCTGTCAACAAGGCAAGGGTGTGCAGAGCTGTCCAGCAGGCAAGAGTGTGCAGAGCTGTCAACAAGGCAAAGATTGTGCAGAGCTGTCAACAAGGCACAGAGTGTACAGAGCTGTCAACAAAGCAAAGGGTGTGCAGAGCTGTCAACAAGGCAAAGGGTGTGCAGAGCTGTCAACAAGGCAAAGGGTGTGCAGAGCTGTCAACAAGGCAAAGGGCGGCTACTTTGAAGAATCTGTTTAACGCTTTTTTGATTACTACATTATTCCATATGTGTTATCTCATAGTTTTGATGTCTTCACTATTTTTCTACAATGTAGAAACCCTGGAAGGAGTTGGTGTGTCCAAACTTTTGACTGGTACTGTATGTGTTACATGTGTGTGTAGTGTGTGTGTGTGTAATGTGTGTGAGAGGGTCAGCCTCTGCGTGTGTTTCTCACCTCCTGTCCCTCTTCCTCAGCCCTTTCAAGTCAGTAAACTGCAAGATGGCACTGGCAGGCTTTGTCTTTTCAGGGTCTACAGGAGACACCTCAATGAGGGCAGTAGCAGAGGCAGCTCTCTGTTGGAAGTTAATGGAGCAGCCCTTCACAAACAACAAATCCCCAAGGGTCTCCTTCTCCTCACCTCTGTCTACAGGGTTTTTATTTACATAGCTGGCTTTATGAGCTTTCATCACCACGCCACTCTAATGGCTTTTAGAAGAACTGCTTTGAGTTGCTGTTGTAAATGGAGATTTGGGACGGCAGGTAGCCTAGTGGTTAGAGCGTTGGGCCAGTAACCGAAAGGTTGCTAGATTGAATCCCCGAGCTGACAAGGTAAAAATGTGTCGTTCTGCCCCTGAACAAGGCAGTTAACCCACTGTTCCTAGGCCGTCATTGTAAATAAGAGTTTGTTCTTAAACTGACTTTCCTAGTTAAATAAAGGCAACAAAAAAATGATTGTGTTGAGGGTCTGCTGATCTTGAGCCTGTGTGTGTGTCATGTGATTTCTTGGGGCAAAATGACAGTTGTTGTGTATGGCTGAATGTCGGACAGGTCTGCATGTTGTACATTTTATATGTTGCATCGTCTAGGACCATACCATGTGTAATCTCATAGTCTAGGACCATACCATGTGTAATCTCATAGTCTAGGACCATACCATGTGTAATCTCATAGTCTAGGACCATACCATGTGTAATCTCATAGTCTAGGACCATACCATGAGTAATCTCATAGTCTAGGACCATACCATGAGTAATCTCATAGTCTAGGACCATACCATGTGTAATCTCATAGTCTAGGACCATACCGTGTGTATTCTCATAGTCTAGGACCATACCATGAGTAATCTCAGTCTAGGACCATACCATGTG